>NW_026907791.1:0-275945 GCF_033807575.1 Cydia pomonella | reverse complement strand
TCAAACTCACAATTGTGTATTCGACTGGTCGTTCTTAGGTCGCCCCTTACTCGTCACGCTCCCAGACTAAAGCTTTCGCTGCGCCCACGATCGGTACTAGTTCTGTTAAGTTACGGCAATATCCCTTTCTATTTCTGGTTCGTTGCGAAAGGAAAGGAGAATAATATCCCCGCGACTTAATAAGTTTGGACTTCGGTACTTAAATCTACAATCTAAAGATCATACATAACGATATCGTTGTGTCATCATAACACTCATTCATAACCTATAATATGGGCTTATTGTTAATTAACACCCTCCTATTGCTATCGTATTGTGTTTCATATTCTTACTTTTTAAGATAATGTTCTAGGTCTACAATATGTAGGTATCTAAAGAAGTACCTAATAGTAGATTGTACGAGTTATAAATATTTAATATGGTAACAAAGTTGACTCCTAACGACACATAGAACTTGTTACCAAATTCCTTATAAGCCCTGGGAGGTTTTCATGATACCCATGCGTTTTTCATGATATTTAGTTTAGACTAAGCTAAACTACAATCAATGTATGAATATAATATGATACATTTTTATTGTATTGGTGTAACTCTGCACACGGGCATATGTTTTATGTTTATGACTTGGAAATACCACTGATATGTTATCAATATTTTTTGTCTGGCGGTAAAAGTCCATTTCGCAAAGTTAATAGCAAATTCATATTAAATACATCATACAATATTTAAACATTCTTAGTTCACGATACAAAAAAATATACTTCTTTATTTAATATCGATAGGAACACAAACTCAAAATGTTAATTTGTCGAAGAGCGGCTAGTGTAAAGTTCAAAATTACCGAAGTACCTACTCATTGGTACCAGACGAAGTTTGGACTCACGATCACGACCTCCGGCTTAGCCACACTCTTTACCACTCATCTACCAGGGGATTGCGAAGGTAGTCCTGCCTGTTATACCCGTATAAATTTACTTTCTATAGAGATATTCTGTTTTAAAAATTCTGAAAACCACAACAACATTGTTTTCCCCACCGTCCCAACTTTTGGCCCTGTGGAACCAACTTGGTTCAGCTGACGGCATCGGTCACCGACTACGTCATCGTCCCATACTTCCCGCTTCCTTTAGCAGCTGGCCGGCCTTCACCGCTGCTTGCATGTTCCTACATATGACATACGAGCAAGATAAGCCGTACACAGTGCACATTGCCACAACAGTAGATATAACGGATTTGAATATTTGTTTAAAAAAAAAAAAAAACAAATACACTCAGTCAAATTTTAAGCATCTTTAATTCGCTGCGCCCGTTTGCAACGCAAAATCTTCTCACTCGGCTATAGCGAAGAATAATTAGGTGTTCGTCTGTTAGTATACCGCGGCTACTATAATTATTAATTTTATACTTAATGTAAATGAGCGCTGATTTTATTCGTGCCTAAACTTTGACATGCTTGTATTATTTTAATATATTTGTATACCTTACTGATTTAAATCTTATGTGTGTGCATTACCTACGCAGCAACTGTGAATGCCGCATAACCTGTTCACTTATTAATATTAGTCACAAACAATCCAATACAATAATTACTTACTCAATTACCCACGGAAGAGAACTTGCGGTCTTGTCTAGATTTCAAATATGACTATATTTATGCCAAAATTAAAAAAGAATAGCCTAATATTTATGTAAATAATGGAAGTAGCTTCTTATAGTTGTTTCGTAACATATTTAGTTATTATATGTACCATAAATTGTCTACTAATGTATGCAAATTTTTATCAAGCAAATTCGTCTGTAGATTGATACTACAATTTTCTAAATTAAAGTAAAAATGGAAAAATTCACTGCTTCGGGCAAGGTTCGAACTTGCGACCTTTTGGGACACTAAAACTTTTTGGGAACTAAGGTTAGTTGGTCGCTCTTAGCGTTTGGATTTGGACCGGTGTCCCAAGCTACCTAAGCATCCAAAAGGTCGCAGGTTCATATCTTGCCCTTTAATTTAAAATTTTACCTACTCGTGTACTCGTATGTTTATCATTATGGCACTTTTAGTTGTAGTCATGCGTCATCTCTCTGAAAGTGATGACTGGGCGACAATAAAACCACAACCATCTTACGTCCACTTAATGTAAATGTTGATGACGAAGATTCGACGTCATCACTTCAAGAACTATTAATCATACTTACAGGCCAATTCGAATTGGACTGTTAGTTAACAAATAACTGCACGCGGGTTGCGTGTTTCTGCGCTCTGTACCTAAGCATAATATATATTGGTAATTTTTTTGTGTGCGAGTATGCGCTTAAGAATGAACATATAAAAGGGTTTAAAGGGTAATTTCTTCTTGTTGCTTATACATAAGACCACACGTCTGCCGGTTTCGAGTCATCATTTAAAAACCCCTACTCCATCTTCCATCAGTTAAAAGCCCATCCCGTGAGAGCTACACTCGAATACGTCACTAGCTTTAGTTGCTTTTAAATACCTTGGTTCTTTTACGGATTTCCTGATTCGATGACCTAAGGAAACGGTGATTTGATTATTATGTTAGTGTTCAGTATGTTGGTCAAAATGTTTGCTACATTTTACCTTAAGGTGCATTTATTTTACTATCCAATATGTCTGTTAGTTAATTCATTAACCTTTTAACACTAATCTGATTTTCCGTCATTAAACCTTCACTGTTTTCTGGAGCACGGTTCAAACATTGATAGATTTCGAGAACATAACATTAATTTATATTGCCCCTACTAAATTCTTACGTTCCCTGTATCTTGCATCGCTTCCTCGCTTCACTACAATACAAACATTTAACGTGCGGGCGTAATGAACGCTCAAGCGCTAATTGTCTTGTCTTGTAAGTGCTACGCCTTATTAAGGTCGACGACATCAACTTTAATTAACAATTTTAATCGTGTTAGTAATTAAGATGTATTCCGGATTGGTTATGGTTGACTTTGTAATGACAATCTTGATTTCCTTATATTACACCAACAAAGGTATCTCTAAATAATACAGTCAGTTGAAAGTATAACATAACCATTGTAATCAGTTGATATTATTGTTATGCAATCGGTTTATAGCATGGAAATTTGAAACGGAAAAAATATTAAAATTAGTTGCCTCGTGTATTTGAACGCTTACATGTGCAGAAACATTATACATCGTTACTATGGCTAGACCTTTTAATAATACGTAGCTCAATACAACAGCAAACCTACAGAAAGTACCTAAATGTAAGGATAAAATCGATGTTAGATACCTTCGCTTCGACACACACAAGTATACAATATACTTACACCATAGCAAATCGAAAAGGTCACGCAGGGAACTAAGTTGAAAGTTGGAGTTCTTTGGAATTAACATATAAGGTCTGCCGTCAAATTTTATTTCAATTACTATTTACTGTTCCTTCGTGACACTTTAGTTTTTTCACTATATACTCGTATCTATCTTGTATGTCTTTTTTTCACATATGCGAGAAATATTAATGTTATGCACTCAGTACAATCAGGGCAGTAGATAAGCGAGCTAGGTGTTTAGAATTATGTATCTGCACACGCTCTTATTTCTCTAGAGACTTCAGCGATTAAAATTCTGTTTTTTAGGGTTCCGTAGCCAAATGGCAAAAAACGGAACCCTTATAGATTCGTCATGTCCGTCTGTCTGTCCGATTCTGTCACAGCCACTTTTTTCCGAAACTATAAGAGCTGTACTGTTCAAACTTAGTAAGTGGATGTATTCTATGAACCGCATTAAGATTTTCACACAAAAATAGAAAAAAAACAATAAATTTTGGGGGTTCCCCATACTTAGAACTGAAACTCAAAAAAACTTTTTTCATCAAACCCATACGTGTGGGGTATCTATGGATAGGTCTTCAAAAATGATATTGAGGTTTCTAATATCATTTTTTTCTAAAATGAATAGTTTGCGCGAGAGACACTTCCAAAGTGGTAAAATGTGTGTCCCCCCCCCCGTAACTTCTAAAATAACAGAATGAAAAATCAAAAAAATATATATGATATACATTGCCATGTAAACTTCCACCGAAAATTGGTTTGAACGAGATCTAGTAAGTAGTTTTTTTTTAATACGTCATGAAATTAAAAAAAAATTTTTTTTTCATCAAACCCATACGTGTGGGGTATCTATGGATAGGTCTTCAAAAATGATATTGAGGTTTCTAATATCATTTTTTTCTACACTGAATAGTTTGCGCGAGAGAACCTTCCAAAGTGAAAAAAAGTGTGTCCCCCCCCCTGTAACTTCTAAAATAGCTGAATGAAAAATCTAAAAAAAATATATGATATACATTACGATGAAAACTTCCACCGAAAATTGGTTTGAACGAGATCTAGTAAGTAGTTTTTTTAATAAGTCATAAAATAAAAATATATTTTTTTTCATCAAACCCATACATGTACACCCTATAGTATATAGTATATAGGGGTATCTATGGATAGGTCTTCAAAAATGATATTTAGGTTCCTAATATCATTTTTTTCTAAACTGAATAGTTTGCGCGAGAGACACTTCCAAAGTGGTCAAATGTTGAACAAGATCTAGCAAGTAGATTTTTTTTAATACGTCTTAAATGGTACGGAACCCTTCATGCGCGAGTCCGACTCGCACTTGGCCGCTTTTTTAACTTTCGCTCGATAGAAAAAACTTCACAAACATAGGTCTAAAAAGCGCTTACAAATGTGTAACAACATATGCACAAAAGCTAAAAAATATTAAAATTGCATCTAAAACTGCGCAATTTTTGAGAGAACTTATCGATTACTTTTTTTGTTAAAACTTCTACGAATTAAATTTTCAAAAACATTGTATCCGCGGTCTCAAGTACGCCATCCATCTCGCTCGCGGTTACGCTCAATGAGAGTGAGAGAATACGAACCTACGGACCCTAAAATACAATTAAACATAATAAACTACACATTAAAAAAAACCGGTCAAGAGCGAGTTCGTTATACTCGCGCACCAAGGGTTCCTTTGAATTATCTCGTGTAACTATACTTATAGGCGAAAGACTTTTCAACAGAAGTACCTATACTAAGTATTAATGTACACAGCGCCATCTATCGGCAAATTCTAACTAATTTGCGCGATGTAATGCACGTATGTTGGTTTTTCTAGGATAATTCTCTATCATGTGGACCGATTTCAAAAATTGATCTTTTATTTGAAAAAACGTGTATTTATGTAATCTCATAGAAATTTTATATGTAATAAACGCACGTAAAGTTGGTTAAATTGCAAACTGAAATCGGAAAGGTTTTTTGTTAATTAAAAAAAAGTTACCAAGATAGAGGTCTGATTATATGTTTCCTGTAAAATTTATAGTAAGTAATGTTAATATTATGTAAAAATTTCATAATTTTTCCTCGGTAAGCTTCGGAGATAAGGGGGGGGGACAGTATTTTTTTTCACATTTTCCTTCATATATCCATTTTTTTTCTCTAAGAAAAAAAATATAAATAAATGTTTTGGAATGTACAATTTGAGCTCTTTCAAATGATACCCCCACTTGACCTAGTTACTAGACTTTGAAAATTTGCCCCCTCTTTGTTTCCGTTTTTAATAAAAATTAATTTAAAAAATATACTTTTAATGTGTCTGGGTTAGTGTTTTTCATAACTATCCCAAATTTCAAATCGATAGCTTAAGTGGTTCTCGAGATATTTAGCGATGTGACAGACAGACAGACGGACGGACGGACAGAATCGCACCAAAATTTTGTACCTTTTTGGCACGGAACCCTAAAAACAGACGAGTCCATCATGTACATAGTGTTACCAGCCTAACTGCTTTCAGTTACTGATCAAGTTAGTTGGTTTATGTATTGGGTCACAGAGTGATGGTTCTATGGAATCACCGCGCAATGGCGGAGCGGCCGCGTGTGCGGTGACGTTTTGGTAATTAAATTACTATTGCCGAGAATAGACTTATTCTCACACTGCTATTGCCATGTTCAGTTACGAGGTCATGGAAGATAAGCGGTGGTTTGCTCTGCTTGTTGCTACCTACATTTCAAATGTCCAAAAAATAGTAATAATGTGAGGGGAGCCAATTACAATCTGATCAAAATTATCAATAACAAAATTCTCGATAGATCCAGTCTATAGTTCCAAAATGGATGATACATGTTTTTCTTCTTAGATCTACATTTTTATGTTGACAGTTAAAACTGGATCTGCAGGGAAAATACTTTATATCATTAGATCCATTAAATTATACTATGATCAAAATGGATCTAAAGAGAATTTTTTCATCTCAATAGATCAAACATGCAATACATATAATATGTTTATGGATCTACTTAATGGATATGTTTCTAGTATTTTATTAATGTTCTTAGGGTCATAACATAACAATTATGTAGAAATAGGTACCTACAAGTAGAGTTGCTACTGGTTATTATAATGTTATAAATTCTGACATTTGGATAGGTAGGTACTTACTTACCAACCTACCAAGCCTACTAAGCCTTGACCAACATGAGTCTTAAATGCGGGCTACTTTTAAATAACGCTGCATTAGTATGCAGCTTAACATAAAACTGCAAATCTCGATAGCACTAACAGTATTAGATTGAATCAAATTAACATACACATACCAACGCAGTATTAGGGAATAGGGACGCTTAAAAATAGAAGTATACAATAAGAAGTGGCACTTATTACCAAAGAACATTGAAATAACCTAACCTAATCCAAATTGATATATTTAACATGTCCAACAATAGGGGAGAGCTGTCTTAATTGAATTCGTTCACGGAGAAGGCCTAGAAGTTATAGTTTTTCTTAGATTTTACAAACGAATTTCATTCCAATTGACAGAAGAATTATCGAAATTTATTATAAAAATATTGTGTCCCTTTTCCCCAGATAACGTTTTTAGGCAAGCAATAATAAAATAATTAACGTAAAGGACAACAATTAAATAATACTAAAATAATATGGGTCTATGAATATTATGATGGATACCTATACTTACTAGTTACGAATTATCTGATAAAACATTCCTTTCGTGGTTTTAACAAATTCGTGAATTTCTTTATTTTGCATCTAGTTATCCTTATTATTATATCATAACTCTGGTGCCCGATCGGAACTTACAAAAACTCAGGAGAGCTCCTCCTATAATCATTAGTATCATTAACTATGCATACTTTGACATTCGCACTTAGTTTCGCAATAAAACAGCGCTTACCCGCTAAAGGCTACTCTCCGCAACGTTATTTCAGAATTCTCCATAGAGGAAAAGACCAAGACCAAGTACATTTTGGCATCTTGAGTCGAATGTTGTACTTTAAAAAGTCTTGAAAGATATGCTTGTCTTTAGTCGAATTCTACGAATAACGGTTGTAAAAGTTTATCTTGGCTCCAGTCACCCACTTTATCATGTAGGTCGCTACTAAATTATCTTTTGTTATGATTAGTAACTTATTATTAGTAATATTGTTCAATCTTACATTTCAAAACATTATACTTGTTTTCTTTTACAAAGAAATAGTTTATTTGTAGCATGTCTCGCATGTTTGTTATTTATATTTTAAAGCAATAAATAACAATATGGCAACGATAAGAATTGATTCAGACATAGTGATAGTGTGACAGATAAAATAATAAAGATTTTGTTATAATAATATTAATCTTCAGATTATTATTGTTTCCCTGAGTACGTAGGTATTTTTATGCATTCAATCAGGAATTATAAATTGATTGTTCTCATCTAACTGGTATTGCGTTTGATACTTACTATACATATGTCAATTTGCATAAACGAATTATCCTAAATGTCAACAGATTTAAATAAGTACTTAAGTTATGCAGCTAGATGCAGTGTCAGTGTCTAAGCCACTCAGCGTAAATTTAGCGCTTACCGTGTGGCATAATGAAACAACTTTTGAATTAAAATATATACGAGTACAGCAATACATAACAAACGCATGAATCTACAATTTTGTTTTCATTAAAACTAGGACTGGTTTGACCGATAGGTATATTTTACAACTAGAAATTAGGCTGCAGTGCTCTTAACTATCGGAAATGAGAAGACTAATTTTGATATATCTATCTGTATGACCTTTCCCTCCTTTGTGTGTTTGTACCACCTACTTATATAATTACGTATATCCCACTTAACTAAAACGATTTGTAAAACTTTATTAAGAAGAGAGATTTATTGGCTATGTGTGTATGTGTATTATTTGGCAGTAAAAAAATGCCTATAGTTGTGTGTAATCACTACATTTAGTTCCCCCACGACATACACCGCACATAGCTCATACAAATGCTGAAACCACGCAAAAGTGGAATGTGGGACTGGGAACTGTGCACGCCAGCCTAGGTTAGGTTAGGAGGCCAGTAGCACTCTCGTAGAACTTGATCAAACCTCATTCATTCATCTTATTGAATCGTTCGCGTAAATTCTTGCGTTTACGCTCCAGCTATGGTACAATCAATAATTGCTGAATGGGTGATCACGACCACAGTGTCCGGTCCCTTTACCCGATGGAATAGCGGACCACGGATCATTACAATCGTTTACTGAGCGCGAGCTTGTCGATGGAACCAGCATAAGAGCGACTATCTCGAGGTCATTTTACTCCGATTCGCGTAAGTATCTGACTCCTCTGAACATGATCAGCATACACATTATTATCTCTTACAAAGAACCCACTGCAGATTAAACACTTTACGTACCTACATATTATCCACGGGATTCACTTTTGTATTGGTTCTTTTGTGAGTCGAGCCTGCGTTAAGCGATGGGAACAGCAGTTCCGGATCCGCGGAACTAAGTTCGTTGAACTCTTTTGTATGGGAACATTCTAAATAATCATCATCGCTTACCTAATTTAAATTAAGCATCATGTAATTAAATTATTATTTCACGTTTTTCAACTGTTCTCTAGTCGTGAGAAGCTTCCGTGAGCTTAATGATTAAAGAATTTACTTGTGTTACATACAGTAAAGCGGCCGGATTTTTGTCTAAATACGCTAGAACTAATTTATATCCGTTGCAACAAAAAGTTTTAAATGGTAGGCCTACTTAGTTGTACGTATTTAAACTGTATATATTTGAAGAATATTTCAGCGGAGATAAAAAGTTCATTAAAAATTACTCGAATTTTGATCGGAACTGATGTCCATAAATAAAGCTTATATTTTTTTATATCCTCGAAATCCTACAGAATTGTAATCTGGGTGAAATAGAACAGAATGTAGTGTAGTTAGATGTTTAGCGGGTAGATGAACGTGTAACGAGCTGTTGATCCAATTTGGCCCTAGCCACCGGAGGCTCACCCTCGATTGCAGCCTCCACAAATAATCCTCTCATTTTCTACAAGGACGATATTGTCACAGTATCTCAATTTTATCATATTTTTTTGTACAAATGTCGGAAAATTTAATTGTGACCACCTACTCCAATTTCCAATGAATCAGGAAGTTATTGGACTGAATCACTGCATTTGTATTCAAGGAAACAGTTATGATAAAACTAGTTTCTTACACAACTAACTATTTATTTTAATTTCCGCATTACATGTATTGTATAGGACAATTTAGTCGAAAAGCAAGAGTTCTATCCTAAAAACCGGTCAAGAGCGTGTCGGACCTCGCATAATGGAGCGTTCTATATCTTCATACGATATAAAAAGCCATATTAGCAAAAGGGCACGTTACGTTTTAATAAAGAGAAAATAATTTTTGAAATAAACTTGGAAAAAATGAATCAACGGATAATGTTCTAAACAATTTTCTTGTAAAGTATTTGGCCAAGGCTCACAAAAATTATACCATAACACACTGGAAATGATAATACACTTAACGCACGGAACACAACGTAACACAATGAAACCTGTGTTAGGTTTAGTTTACACACATGTAATGAAAGCACTAGGATAGAATATGAAATAATAGGCGTACGAATGTATTCCATTGGTACTCTTTTTATGAAATAATTTCGTAACACACGCAACACACGTGAACAAACATAATAATAATAATAATTCAGCCTATATACGTCCCACTGCTGGGCTCAGGCCTCCTCTCATGTGCGAGAGGGCTCGGGCTATAGTCCCCACGCTAGCCCAATGCGGATTGGGGACTTCACATACACCTTTGAATTTCTTCTCAGATGTGTGCAGGTTTCCTCACGATGTTTTCCTTCACCGAAAAGCTAGTGGTAAATATCAAATGATATTTCGTACATAAGTTCCGAAAAACTCATTGGTACGAGCCAGGATTTGAACCCGCGACCTCCGGATTGAAAGTCGGACGTCATATCCACTCGGCCACCACCGCTTTAAACATACACACGTGAAAACAATGGTGTCAAAATCGAGTAGCATCTTCAAATACAATGCAATTCAACTAGAAACCACTTCAATGAATCATATTTCAATAGCTGCTTTCGGTGTCCGGATTTCCAACGAACTGAAATTACTACTTAAAGGTTGTCTGGAAGTCGTTTTTAGCGATAAGACCACCTGTTGTCGCCTGGTTCTATTTTCCTTAAATAATATTTATAGTTTTACATTTATGTAAAATGTATAATTATTGGTGCAATGAAGAATACTTGCAATGGAAAAACGCCTCCGAAAAATATTAAAACTAAAGACGAACTAACAACACAACATCACTATAACGGTGCCTTTGTGAAAACCAAGATGTCGGACAGATTTCGATATTACTTATTTGATAGTTGAGTAGTTCCCAGCTCAAAAAAATGTATGTGGTGTTGCTTATACTTCAAAAAAAATTATACCACATAACATGAACATAGTTTTGTAGCTATGGCAGAGTAACAGTCGTGTTTACGAGTAACATTGAACTAACAGACACTTTCTATGGCTGTTGGCTGTTTTTAATGGTACACTTTTTCACCGAACTATAAGTCAGGTGAGGTGAGGTCAGGTGGTGAGGAGTAACTTCAAAAATATGCCCCATTAAAACATTACATTTCAAGGAGTACTTTATGTTTTAATCATATGCCGGCCCTTGATCGACATCAACTTCTCCATATTCTACTAAGATGCTAGATGCTACTATTAAGATACAGACAGATAGAAATATACAGACAGACAGACGGGGACGGACAGTCGGACATGACGAAACTAAACGGGTTCCGTATTTGCCATTTAGACTACGAAACCCTAATAATAAAAGGCCCAAGGCTCAATGGTGTTCCTTGTGCACAGCCCTGGCAATCCCGACACGTCGTTACCCCTCTAATCGTCCCATTTCCCCGCGGGTAAACGTTAATAACGCGCGAGTGCCGCGCCTGGCGTCTGCCGCGGCCGCGGTGCTCGCGCTCCGCTGGCGGCTCGGCGCTCGGCCACTACCGTAGTAGTCGCACGAGGGCAGTCGCGCCGGTAGCACGCCGCCCCGCGAGTCCGCTCCACGCAGCGCGTACGATGACAGTGCCTCCGGTAGCTTTCTACACAACGGTACACGCGTAGGCCCGGCATGTTGGCGAATTCACGTTTTACCAAGTTTCCCGTAGCCTGACCTGAGCTGAAGGATTGCGAAACTGTACAAGTGAAGTTTATAAATACATTGGCATTAGTGCGAAGTGACGTTCGATCGAGATGAGCGCGTGCAGCAAGTTTGCAGACTTTTGGAGGAATACTTGTGGAGCAGGTGAGATAAGATACCCAGGAGTTTCTTTCGTAGACAAATACCTGGTTATTCACGCCGCCCGCGCACAGTAGCTGCTCGTAGATTTAATCGTCCATCATAATTATAAGTAGCCTACGAACGTTAGCAAGTTTAAGCTTAACGAACTTGTCAGGCTTCTTAAACTGCCATTGTTTGGTAACACCTAATTTTAACGCGATAATAAAACGACTGCGTAATACTTATGTGGACTCGGTTAAACAAATTAAAAACAAACAAATTAACGGTACTTTACAAAACATTGAACTTCTTAAAATTACCAACTTTCAACGAATGCCATTTGGTTTTGACATTTGTCGCGGGTCATTCGTCTCATTGTTTGCGCCACTGACTGCTGTTTCATGACGTTTCCACCTCAGCGCCAGCGATTTGTTTACGCTTTCTGTTTACAAGTTCATTTAACATTGACGTCTGCTCGGAATTTTCTAACTGCATTTCCCCAATTCTTCCATAGTACTGAAACTAGGAATACGAACAGCATATGAATGTTATTTTTAAGTGAGTAATCATTTTTATAAATCACTTTTGTCAACCGCGTTTAGTTGGTTGATCACGTTTGTGTCCTTTACAGACCTTACAGTACAGTTACAGTAGGTAAGTCAGAGTGAAAAAGCGAAATGCTTGGATATAGAAAATGATATTGTTAAGACCTAGTAGTAAGTACCCTAGCTACCTACTGGCTGTAAATCTATATAACCAGATATAGTCGTCATCCGTCAGATTATACGAGTAATTATCATAAAAAATATTACACTCAATATGATTGTTTATAAACATCAAGATCACTCTGTGATAACGACCAGTTTTTCAACAAATTGGCAACCATATAACAAATATCTAAATGAAGGTTACTTGTCAGACAAGTAGTTGAATCTATGATGCTTGATTACAAAGCTAATTAACATCGAAATAAAAAGAAGCACAGCAAGATGCTCTGTCACAACTACTACTGGTATCTACTACGAGAAAAACGGTCATGTCAAGGCGATATCATAATTACCCACAGCAGTATCGCTATCGACTACAGCCTTTATTCTCTTTATCTCTCACTTATCTCTATTTAATTCAAATATAAATCCAATTCAAAGTAATTATAACCGCGTCAAGCTTGCACTTACATTGATTACGCTAGCATAAGTCGGTACGAAATACGAACCAATACAATTCTAAGCTAATACTAATTCATCAAAAGTTAATTTGAGAACTGATCTCTACACCATTAGATAATAAACGCCTAGACAGGATTAAGTGTTTATCATCGAAAGTGTCATTAAATAAGAGAAAGGTGCTAATTTGTAATCAAGTTTTATATCTAATAAAAGCTATCAAATATCCAAGCGCTCTATAGTATTGTGCAAGGTCATCCATATGAATGAATAGATATTTATATCCTGTTGGAGCGGGCGAGAGCTCCACTCTCACTGTTGACGCGCAAACCAGATCTGCGAACAGAACGGCCCTGACTGGTTTCCTGCACAATGAGATATTCTCAACAGTTAGCGTACGCCAGATATGAACGTGCGAAAATACGAATGGGTGCAATACGTGAGCCGATCATATTGCCCAACGATGCCTTCTTGTGATATTGAGGTGTTAACAATTTTATTCGAAATAAAAAGCCCAATACCCGCTACAGTCATGAAAAACATAGGTAAATAAACATAACTAATCCATTAATGCGAGAGTGGGCGTTAAAAAACATCCACATAACGTTTTTGTTTTGATAGAATTCCAATACATCATTTGCTTACTCAAAAATAGATCCAAAGGACAAGTCATCATTGGAATGATATCATATCAGCAATATTTTGCATGTATTTTGAAACATTATTTTTTTTTATTATTACTCTTAACTTTAATTAAAGCAGTGTTACTAGTTACGTAATGCACTTAACCGTAAGTGTAATTACTTGTCTGCTACATCTTCAGCTACTTGTCTAGATCTAGCATCGCATTACGCCTTGACACCCTTAATGCTACACCGATTCCAATGTAATCCGATAGGATTAATGTTTCCCACATTGACATTATGAAATCTGCAGCTAACAATGTTGGTAATTAGAGGTTAGCCGCTCAGTCTGTCCATGGTCAATAGAAATCGTCTAAAATTTTGGTTGAAATGCAAGCGAAATAATGAGATCTTTGTTAATAAGGTTTCTGGCTAGCCTCCTTCATTTCCGCGTGGTGTTTCAAAGTCACGACCAGAAAATTGGACGGATTATTATTCGCTCCAGACTCTACTTTAATTTTGTTCACGTCTCACCTTAGTATTATTCGAAGGTTCTTTACGTTAGCCACGGTAAGAACTTAAGAAGCGGCATGATACGCGTTGTGGTTTGTGGTTCGTCTATCCCAACAACCGCTATAAACGTTTTGTGAGATATAAACTTTTCATCCGGACAAAGCGCGAGTAGCTATTACGGTTAAGACGGTAGTGAAATTCCTCAGCACTTTACGACGAGCCAAACAAAAACGTTGAGTTGTTATGTTGAAAGAGTCACAATGTTGTGCGCGACCCTGTGAAGTGGAGCTCTTGAGCTTGAGGCTATGTCCTTTCCTGTTGCAAATGTTTTTCCTATGACAAAGATAACTAAGAAAATCTGAAAATATTTCCTTACACAGTATCTACAGATATCTTATATGAGCTATTGTGAGTAACAGGAAGTTACGTGAATAAAACGTATGATACCTATAGTCAAGATACCTAATTACCTGATTTAGTTACAGTGTGATAAAGAGATTAAAATCTACTTTGCGTGATCTAGTCTCGTCACAATGTAAGAGGCTTATCATGCTATTAATATGTATGTGGACTTAAATTATATAAAGTTAATACATATACCTAAATACTGCACAAAAAATTGCGTGACCAGCACCCATCGACATATATATGTTGAATGTCGTTCATGAATGACGTGATCTGCTTGATAAATTCAAATTACCTAAGTGTTTTATATTTCGCACACGATACTGTTTTATTTGACCTGCGCTTCGCCGACTAAGTGAAAATACGCGTTTCAGAGTCCACTCTGAAAGTAGGTCGCGCATTAAATTTAAGGCCATTATTTCCCGAAACTAATCTCCATGTATGTGGTGAAGTAAAGGTACCTACTTACCTTATTAGTCATTATGCTCCGTTTACTAGTTGTGCGGTAACATTAGCAACAACATGGCCTGACGCCGCTGGACGTGCCCGGCATTCGTAGGTTCTCCTTCGCTGTAACAATCGGTACCTATGTATGCTCAACTATTCATTTGATTAGTCCGACACCCATTGTATCCGTGTCGGGCAGACTCATCATGGAAAAGGTAATCAAATAAATAGTCAACCACTGTGCGCGAAGGCATTGCAAAGAACGCTCCGTTTTAGGCAAATATTTTCAAGGTGCTTCCAATGCCGGATCCATGACCTCGCTAAATTTACGAAGCAACGTCTGATTACTTTTACACGTACAAGGGATCTTTTTGTTTTTACTTTAATCAAGCTGGATAATTAATTAATACATCAGTCGAGTCGTGCAGTGTTTACTTTTCTGAAAACTGTAGGATCCGTGAAAACCGTTTTTTTTAAACTCTGTAGTAGGCACTGTATTGGTACAGTCAGGTGCAGAGAGAAGTGACCCCCCTGCAGACAAATTTCTATACTGGGGGGTCACTTCTCTCTGCAGCTGACTGTACGTACGTTTTCAGCAATAGATAAAGCCAAACTAAGTCGCATAAGTAACAGAATAGTGTGGTTACTTTCGTAGAAGTATAACTGAAATAGACACGTATTGTGTAAGTGCCGACGTACCTCATTTTATTACAGAATAAGTAGAAACATAATTGCCTGATAACGTTTGCTCGTACGCCGGGGAATCCATGCAATCTTCGTTGTTTAGCGATACGACCAGCTTTGGAACATCCTCAATGTAGGCTCGTAAAACTCTTAATTAGTCTGTTGACACGCTTTGGGCATTACGCCTCCATAGTGTTGATCGTGGACACATTTAAAGGCATCATTGGCTTTAATTATTTTATAGTGTTTAAATTATGGCTTGATAGCAGCCAATTATCTGATATCAAAGGAACAAGAATATTCCGAAAAACCTTCGGAGTATTAGAAAACTTAAGCAGTTATGTTACCATCTCATCAGATGAAGTCTAATCCCACTTATTCTTTTTTTCTGTCATTTGGAAGGTTATGGATCAGACACCTTTGAAAGAAAAACTAATTCTTATGCATATTTTGGAGTTAGCTCGAACTGAGCTTAAGTTTTTTTAGACGCAAACAAGCGCTAAGATAAGGTATGCACACTACAGTCTTCATCAAATAGATAGCCAAATTGGCGATTTTATAATTTCGTGTTATACTTTTGTTACCACAGGAATAAGGATATGTTGCGATGCAAATATCCGAGATATATTGGGAATGAAATGTCCGAATAACCACTTTGGCTAATACTAAATAGATAATCATATTCTATTCATGTTCTACAGACAATCAATCAATTATCAATTATTATTATCAATTATATTCAAACACAAAATTAAGACATCTGGACTCGAGTAAATCGTGGCAAAGGTTCCTTGCCCGACGTCGCAGTTATTATTTCTGATCGAGCGCAATCCGTCACGGTTGATCGGTTCGTTCGAAATCGTAACCGACATAATCCGTTCGTCTCACTCGACAACCGCGAAGGTAGCGACTACACGAACGCGATAATTACTATTAACGCTGCGTTGGCGGTGACGACAACCATATGACTTCTTTAGGAAATGATTTAAACTAACAGCTGTACCTATGAAACTCAATTGGACCGACCAGGAACACTCTTCCTAATCTTCTTAGCTTACCAACTGTTTGGGTCGGACCCGCCGATCTGGCGATAACTGAAATGAAATATTAACGTAAAATAGTAAATAATTCGGAGGCGCGTGCATCTACAATTACATCATTGGCGAAAGTATTATATTTCAAAGCTGTCATGGTTACCTATAACGGCATCCTATTATAAATTTAACAACGAGACATTGGTCGTTCGGCTATAGGAAGAGAAATCGATTTATTTTAGGAACCATTAAAGAAACGATAAGCGTTAGCCTGAACTACAGTTCAATTGGAGCATTTCTAGGGTTCCGTAGCCAAATGGCAAAAAACGGAACGGATTGAGGTTTCTAATATCATTTTTTTCTATACTGAATAGTTTGCGCGAGAGACACTTCCAAAGTGGTAAAATGTGTGTGTCCCCCCCTGTCACTTCTAAAATAAGAGAATGATAAACCTAAAAAAAAATTATATGATTTACATTACCATGCAAACTTCCACCGAAAATTGGTTTGAACGAGATCTAGTAAGTAGTTTTTAGGGTTCCGTAGTCAACTAGGAACCCTTATAGTTTCGCCATGTCCGTCTGTCTGTCTGTCTGTCTGTCTGTCCGAGGCTTTGCTCCGTGGTCGTTAGTGCTAGAAAGCTGACATTTGGCATGGATATATAAATCAATAAAGCCGACAAAGTCGTACAATAAAATCAAAAAAAAAATATTTTTTTTAGGGTACCTCCCCTACTCGTAAAGTGGGGGTGAAATTTTTTTTTCACTTCAACCCTTGAGTGTGGGGTATCGTTGGAAAGGTCTGTCAAAACTAATAGGGGTTTTCAAGAAACATTTTTTGATAAAGTGAATATATTCGGAGATAATCGCTCCGAAAGAAAAAAAAAAATGTGTCCCCCCCCCTCTAACTTTTGAACCATAGGTCCAAAAAATATGAAAAAAATCGTGGAAGTAGAGCTTAAGAAAGACATTAAATGAAAACTATAGCAGACATGATCAGTTTAGCTGTTTTTGAGTTATCGCAAAAAGTTTTCCCTTCATAGTAAAAAGACT
Organism: Cydia pomonella; assembly: GCF_033807575.1. Lineage (NCBI taxonomy): Eukaryota > Metazoa > Arthropoda > Insecta > Lepidoptera > Tortricidae > Cydia > Cydia pomonella. The sequence continues at coordinate 258,384 of NW_026907791.1, read as the reverse complement.
TACTTTAATTAGGTACTGATTATGCAAATTTGCCTATTTGTCTAACTCGGGTGAAAGGTACCGTTTCATCCCTTGGTTAACAATTTACTATACTTTAAGCTCCAGTTTAGCTTATTGTGACGGAAGAGTAACTACGGAACCCTACACTGAGCGTGGCCCGACATGCTCTTGGCCGGTTTTTTATTTTTAATACGTCATAAATGGTACGGAACCCTTCATGGGCGAGTCCGATGTGTTAGTAGCTCTTAAGGTAATATCCTCAAAGAATAGTATGGAACCTTCTTCGAGCTTTTTGATTATCTTTTTTATTTATGACACTAATAAGCTTGTGACTTTTGAAAAATGTCGTCATTATCAAATATTTCGAACAAATTGTCAAAAACACTGCCAAAGATTAACACAGTGTGTTTCTTTTGGTTGTCGATTATTGCAAATAACTTTTGTTCGAAAAATTTATTTTTTTATCTTTTGTTCTAATTAAAAAAATATTAACGTCAGAGTATTCCAAAATTCAAAAATTTATTCTGCAAGTAGGCCTCAAGGGCTCTTTTACAAGTCAGTAAAACATTATAGTAACATCATATTGTGACATGAAAAATACATAACAACATTTATACATACAACAGCCAATGCCTGGGTAAACATTACATTATAATAATCTTAAAATAAATAATGACTACAATACAATAGAGATGTATAGTCTCTATGGTTAAAAATACATTTAATCTGGAGATGTAAAAGGTCCCCAATGTCAGAGTACTAATACTAATAAGATTTGGAGGTGTAAAATCTCTCCAAGTGTCAAAATAAAATTTATAGGTACTAAATAAATAAACCGCGTCTGGACTGTTAAACTAGCAGTCTCATAAACTAATGCTACAGAATACATAACTAGTATGTATCAAGTCAAGAATATTATACAATATTACAGAGACGTATAGTCTCCACGGTTAATACATTAAGTTTGGAGATGTATAAGGTCCCCACGGTCTGAGAAAGTAATAATACACAATAAAACAATCTTAAAACTAGTTTTACAGAATACATAACTCCTGTGTAACTTATAAGTCAACGTCATCATCAAAATAACTAAACATAACAAACAATAAATACATAAGGTTGAACAGCTAGAAACAACCTGTTCTGTTCCTGAGAAGTAACCCTACGTGGGATTTCAGGGTTTGTCCAGTGGCTAAGGTCACCCTGTAGACACTTAGGCCTAATTACGCACGGGGTGAGTAATTATAATTAAGTAATTGTAATTCAATTAATTAAGTTTTTTATATCTCTTGTCTTTCGATGTGTGGCAATCGAATCGTAATATTGTATAGTAGACGCTGACGAGTAACTATTTTAATCAGTTGGATGCTTCTCGAATATTACTTTCATGGACTGTATTGATTATGAACGAAAGAGTGGACGATTTATATTTAAACGACCACGTGACGGGTCAAACACGGCCATAGAGTGAAGACATAGTGTTTATTGATTGCTAGAACGAATTCAATCATTTTAGCTATGAGTTGATATGATCACGAGCAATTGGCATAGAAAATATCGTTTGGAGAAATCCTAATATGAAAATGTTCTAAAACTCCCAATAGCGATTTAGGATATAAATGAAATGATATGAAAAATCTTTATTTTCAGACAACTATGGGCCCATAGATAAATACATTAAAACTAGCATATATATTATAAAATATATCTTAAAAACTAAAACACACACTAATAAATAAAAACGCAAACTATAAAGATAACCCGACCGGGAACACCTGGCCCCTGTTTCACTGCGGTGACAATTATCATAATGACAGGGACAATTCGCCGTACAATACTAGTCCAACAGGCAAATATTGACACTAAGCAACGTTATTACTTTTCGGCCCAAATGGACGGCAAATTGTCGTCAGTGTCAGGTGTCAATTGTTACCGTGGTGAAATAGGCCCCTGTTACATTAAAAAAGAACCGAACGTTTTACCAAAATGCATAATTTTGATATGTAAGTGAAACCACGTGTTATTGCAACCGTCACGATAGGTGAAATACTAGTAGTTACCGACCTGGATAGTTGTCATCTGCGTAGGCACACACAGCTATTACATAACATAGTGCTCAATCGTGACATTGCATGGCCTGTGAGCTGTGACCTAATCAAGGTACTTAAACGCTACAAATTGCCTTAATTGATGCCTCCAGGAAAGTCCAAATTCATTTAGTGCTTATTCCACATTGTTTTATTAGCGATTCGTGACATCATCGCAAATCTTATTCAAAGCATATGACACAATCCGTCTTCTCTGAAATTTTCTATGACTTAATCTATTTCGAAAAGCATTAGCAGCAGATTAGATTAGAAGATTGTTATGGGACGTCACTTAAACTTATAGTGGATTGGTAACCAAGAGATGAACGGCACCCCTTTCAATCAAGGTAGTTTGGTGTACGAACGCAGTGAGAGCGTCCACAGTCCGAGGCTGAAAAGATGCCTTTCACCCGAGTTAAACAACTATTTTTCATTTGGGAGGTAAGTACCTCCAAAATGCATGGGTTTAAAAAAAACATGACTAAGTATAAACTTTCATAGTGTTTCTTGAGGGTACTTTGAATTAACAATTATAGAATGGGGAGTTTAATATCAGAATGGAAATTGTATAACAAATCTACTTAAAACCAAACTTCAATTACTTATCGTAAAAAAAAAGAAAAAAAAACTATTTATAAACCGAAATCGCCTCTAGAAGTCTAGCTTCGCTTTGTGGCTGGGTGCAATCTGGCCCAGACAGCTCTTTTAGTTTAAAACACAAATGTAGCTTCTATGAATTTCTAAAAAAATACAGATTATGAATGTTATTAATTAACACTTTTGTTGACTGCACATGGCATTGCAAATGAGGCGAACTAACTCGCGGCTAAATGAGCGAAAGCTCGAAAATATCAATACTTAATTTAGCGATGTCTTAGTTTCTCTTAAAATCGTAAATAACCAATTGTTATTAAATTAGGAAGACCGGTTGGTTTTTAGGTGAGTAATAACTATTTATATTTTTATTCAGATATTTTCTAATTAAATATGCAATCCGGTTGAGCTAAAACGGGCGTTCTATCAAGTTTGACTGCCTACTTAAGATTCCAAACAGGATAAGCACAAACCACTTCTAAATGTTATGGGTGTCTGCGCAGGAAAATATCGCATGTTTATTTCGTCAATAGAGTAGATGAGTGAACTCAGGTTCGGTTAAGTCTATTTTTTACTTTTTGGTTAAATGAATTGAAATTACACATAATAACGTTATAATGCTTTATTAATCAAACCAAGAGGAAACTCTGTTTATTTGTTTTAGCTGAAATGATGATTCAAAAGCAAAAATAAGTAAATAGGTACTCGGTGTGTTTTATTGATTTATGTCAATAATTTATTATGATTAAAGTCCGATCCGATTGATAGGTCCCAGATCGATTTCACGTTTCTGTAAACTTCTATATTATTTTTATTACTGAAAATGTAATTAGGTAGGTACACGAAATATTTTAATAAAACTAGCCTGTAAACTATCACATACAACTAAGTTTAGCCGTCCAAACAATCCGTGCAAAGTTTGCAAGCACTATAAACAAGAGGTCGGGATTCGTGTAATTAGCTCCGAGGGACGTGGAACACGGCAATGTCATAGCGTGACTTCTGCCTGTTTCAATAAGCTGACCGGCAGGTAAATTCAACTTATACAATTCTGCGGCACATGACTGCCGTTACTCTTTGACAAACAGCGATATTCTAACTAAAACATAGATTCATAATAAACTACACCTTCATATTTGTATAATCGAAGAGTATTGTGACTATGTATAGCAGGCCAATTCTGGTTTTAGTTATTAGATCTGTTTCTAATACGATACTGATATGTCAGTGTCAAAAGTTTGAAACATCAAACGTGACGCTTTAGGTTGAAGAAATGTCACTTTTAACACTGCCAGATCAGTATATCTCCAAGTGGCATATGTCGTTTTAGAGTTATTGTAGTTTTGATTTTATTTCAATTAATCAAATTTGAAATGTTAATGACATAATCGGCCGGGAGTCGACGGCCTACCACTCCAAGGGATATCGGAAACCGATCGAATAACTAAAACTCGGATTGGCCTGTAGGTCAATTTAATGACAAAGTATATACATATAGTGTACGAAGCGTTAGGATAAAATGCATGTATTGCGTCAACATTGTGTCTTTTATAGTTCTGTTTTAAAAACTACGTTAATTTTTAATCAATAATCTTTTTATAGTATTCCGTATCAAAAGAAACTAAGAAGACCATTTATGAGATCATCTCGGCATCGGTCACGTGCATACGAGTCAGTTTTAGAAATCTAAATCCCACCAAAAACATTTTCATGTAAAATGGTGCCAAGACCAAACCATAAGGCTTATCAGACAAAAAGCAGCTTCTAACTTTACAAGCCCTAACTTAGCTTATTAGAGCAAAGTTATTGAGTTCTACATATGCTCTCCGCGAAGTTAAAAAGACTACGGATACGAGTATACAAACTGGACTTGCCACATATTGAGCCTATGCAAATTCATGGCTTACCTACGGAATAATACTGTGGAGTAACAGCACAGATGCACCTTCTCATTTTATACTGTAAAAAAACTAGTCCGCATCTTGTTCAACTTTGATGATTCTATATCTTGCGAACCATATTTCAAAGAATACAAAATACTCACATTGCCAAGTATATTATTATGTACATTAGAAATATGCAATTTCGCGAGAACTAACTTATCATTGTTCAAAAAAAGGAAGACTTACCTACAACACACTTGCTACGACATAAAAACCGGTTAATGCTGCCCTCCTCTGGACTAAGAATGCACTCTAACAGTACCTTTGTCATAGCTATGAAAAAAAATGTATATAATATGTCATAGCTATGTAAAAATGTATAATAAGTTGCCAAACCAAATCCAAGACGAAAAAGTAGAGAAAAAAAAAACAATTAAAAGAATTATTAATATCAAAATGCTACTATACAGTTAACGATTATTTAAATGAGTCTATTTTATGAATTTTACTGTTACTTAATATACTTTTCACTGATAATTCAATTATATTCTCTTGATTAAAATTATGTAATTAAAACTTATTAATTTTACCATTATGTTTTTATAAATGTAAAAATGTAGACTTAAAAATGTTGTAGTGCCATATCTCTTCAAGTGGCATATGTCGTTATTAAGTTATTGGATTTTCGATTTTGTTTCAATTAATCAAATTTGAAATTTAAATGACATAATCTGTCGCGAGTCGACCGCCTACCACTCCAAGGGCTAACAAGTTATCATGTACCCAGAAATGTATTTATTGTAACACCTATAGTTTTAGGATTCCGTACCCAAAGGGTAAAACGGCACCCTGTTACTAAGACTCCGCTGTTCGTCCGTCCGTCCGTCGGTCACCAGGCTGTATCTCATGAACCGTGATAAAGACAGTTGAAATTTTCACAGATGATGTATTTCTGTTGCCGCTATACAAATACTAAAAAGTACGGAACCCTCGTTGGGCAAGTCCGACTCGGACTTGTCCGGTTTTTTTAACGTGATATCCATAAAGAAATATGAATATGAATAACTTCACAAACTCTACACCTTAGTCAAAATATGTGGCTTGGCTGTTTCGTTACTACAAAAAAGTAACATGAAGAGTAAATACATTATTTACCTTACGCCCATGTGACGGTAGCCAAACGGCAAGTCACATATTTTGATTAAGTGTAGAAATTGTGAAGTTAGGGTTATATACAAACTACCTACACAATTTCAGAAAATCACAATTTGTGGATTAATTAATTAGTTATCCAATACTTTACTGGGATATTGTGAAACAGACCCTTAGTATCCCTAAACATATTTAGCCGGTAATTATCATTATGTAAAGTTCATTGTCAACACCGACCTTTACATAAAGGGTAACTTTGCGTGGATTAATGTCATTAACAAATCCAGTATTTCCATGTAGCGTGCGATAAGGCGTACAATCCTATTTGTTCGTACCTTGTTTGATAAATACGAGTATGCAATGAACACATGTCACATTAGTTTGACGTCCGTTTAGGTACTTGGGATTAATTCATCTTATTGGAATTACCAGTCGTGTTAAGTCGTTTTATGTTCTGTGTTTATTTTATATCGGATAATATGATAGTAGCTGTAGTTGTAACAGGGTTAACTTTAACCCCGATTAAAGTTATAATTCTTCAAAAACAAGTCTCATCTTCAGGCACCTCAAGCTATTATCTTGTATCGCGGTCAAGGTTTCTTTGAAACGAATTCAGTCGAGATGTGGTGGTAAATTTTATTAGTCACAAAATTAGCTTTTAGCATATAAATATTATATAAGTTCTTGGGTCAGAAAGATTATTAGAAATATCAATATAACTTGGACTAGAGAAGACATGTGTTTTGCAGCAAACGCTCATAAATAATTGTACTCGTAAAGTATACTCACCCAGATTCCAAATATAAGAAATGCCCGCGCACGCACACAGGACACGGTATGACCGTAACCGCATGGTAACGAACCTGGGTGCGTTGACAACATGCCAGTCGTTTACGCTCCGTAGCGAACGAAACGCAACTGTCACTGTCGCACTAATATGGAAGAGTGATAGATTCCCAAAGCATTTCGTTGTAAGATAGATTTCGTTGTAACATAGAGCAAGCTATAGTTACCTTGGGTAAGCTACCTGATGGGCTGTTATTATATCGAGGGGTGGGTGGTAAAACCCGATAACTCGAGCAGAAGGGTTTTTGAAATTGGAACTATATGTGACTCCACATATGTCCTATATGTTCCAATTTGAATGAAAATATTTAGATTTATCGGGTTTGACCTCCCAGCTCTCGATATTTGCCCGAAGAGTACGAGCTAAGCGAAAGCTAAAGCAAACCAAAATAAGATCCGGTTGCACTAACACAATAGACTGATAACCGTAATTCAGCAAGAGAATTCTTGTACTTCCCACAAGTTTATTAATTCGTGTTCCCACACAACACAATTTTATCGAACATTATGAATTCAAACCGTGAAGTGAATCATTATGAATCAAACAGTAGAAATCTAGTTTTACTAGTTATAAACCAGTTTACACTTATAACACAAAAAATAGATTACTATCGACTGATCAAATTTGACTTATTTTCGGACTTATACGTATATTATAAATTAAAAAAAATTGGAAAAGCGAAAAGCACCAGTTCGCGAAAACCACGCTAAACAGCTACGTAAAGTAGCACTTTTTGAGCAACTGTATTAAAAAATAAATAATAGACGAAACCTTACGATTAGACAATCTACCTTTGTTTTATGGAATAGTCCAGTTACGAATCTTGACATCACAATATCATCAGGATGGGCTGAGAACGCGACTCGGCCACGCTCACCTACTAATGTGTAACAGTCAGTACACTACTACATACGCGAAGCTGCAGATTGCAGCATTACCGACCCACATACATTCATCTCGGATTAGCTTTATAGTTTACGTAGTAAACGGACATCCAGTTCTCAGGCCTGACCTAAAATTCTTTATTTAATTCTAACAAAGGTGCTAAAACTGTGGCGTATGACTTTGAAGCGTTTAATTAGCGTTAAACTTCACATATACGAAGTCCGACTGGCAATCACCGGCATTGTAACCATTTTAACACATTTTCAACCCACTTATTTCTGCTTTTTAGGGTTCCGTAGTTTTTTTTGCGGTAGCAGCATGATTGCATTTTTATCGCTTGTCACTATGCCTGTCACTTTCGCACTTGCAAACTTGTTAGAACGTGACAGGCGATAAAAATTAGGTAATTTTGGCGCTATTTTCATGTAGATACATAACGTTGTATTACCTAAAGTGATAATCAGAATTCATGAAACTGACAGAAGTTAGATACTTACAACATTTTCTGCTTCTGACTTTTTTTCTCGAGTGGGAATAGATAGGAACATGACAATAAACGTGACATTAAGGTGTCGTGGGTTCAGAGAGCGGAGTTTTTGATAAATCGTACCGGTTTTTTATATCACAATACGCTTGCCAAAAAATTAATTAGTAGTCTTGAGAATTTTCTCTTGTGATTTCATTGATTCGAATCCTGGGTGCTTAGCCAAAATGCCAATCCTTAACGTTCTGTAGCGTAGCGACAGTGACAGTTGTATTTCGTTCGCTACGGAGCGTAAACGATTGGAATGTTGGCTACGCACCCTGATTTTTTGACTTTCGCTCGATAGAAAAGAATCACGAGCATGGTTTAAAAGCTAATAACATGAAAATTGTTTCTAAAGATGCGCAATTTTATTCAGGAAATTCATGGATTTTTTTTTGTCATAACAAATTAAAATTAAAAAAACATGATATCCGCGGTCCCGAGCACGCACATCCATCTCGCTCTAGCTTACGCTCAGTGAGAGTGAGAGAAGAACCCGAACCTACAGGGCCTTAATTCCATAAGGCGGTAATCCAGTCCGCAAACATCAGTTTACTTTAGGTACATAATTCTGAATAGCACTTTAATGGCTGAGATCGGACCCCCCCTGGAGCGGTGTTCTAACTTTACTCTATGATCGTATTTTTCAGAAAACGTAGTGTATCTCGCGCGACGTTTTTCGCAAAAAGTGACCATCATTATACAAATAATTACAACTTAAATGATAACTATTTATACTATGTATTATCCGGACAGGTGGTCACCCGCTACTTGACGATACATGGTAGGTAAACAATTTTTTTTTATATGGTGTACTATTTAACACATCGATTTATTAGGCAAACAGTAAATGAATATTGACTTTTTTACTACAGTTTGTGATTTCACCTTGTCACATTTTTATTACAAATAGCTTAATATTTGCCTCGCATATTACTTATTGTCCTTTGATACGACTGACGGAGAGAGTACCCGATGTTTTTACGTGTATTTGTGTATGTACCGTCTAAGAAGTCGCTGAATGTCTTAGTTATGAGACAGTAATGTTTTTTTATACTGTTTCTGTAAATCAATCGGTTAGATTTTAATTATTTTGTGGTATCCAACCGTCGATAATAAGAATGTTTATAAGTGATCGTGATCGATATTGAGCTTCTAATTTAATAAAGTATAGCACTTCTATAATCACTATTCAATGCCACAAAATAGAGTAATAGATATCATATCGAAAACGATTAAGAAAGGAATTCAAAAGGCTTACTGCCAATATATTTGATAGTACGATGTCCACCGTTCGACAAATCCGACTCTGAATAATGAACTACTTTGTTGATACATGTTTAATGAAACTAACTCGTCTATCGATTGACCTGGGTCTGTCAAGCGGCAATCACGGTTAACATGGTTCACAACCTATAGGTAACTAAAACAATAACCTTTTTGTGCAACTCGTGCACAAAATATAGTACAACTATTGATTCATTTCCAGGACAATTAAAGATAAAGATAGTTTTTTTTTCTAAGTAGGCAATACAATGCGCTTATGAACGTCAAGTAAAGCTACGCCGCCGGCTCTAACCCTACACCTCTGGCCCGAGAAGATTTAAATCCCTTCCCACATCCCATCTCAATATGAGACCGGCAAGAAACTCGGCGGGACACGTCTTTTCAAAACATTACATCTTATAACTAACATACATAAAATAAAATAAAATACTGGTTAAATTAATATAGAATTAAAATAAATAAAAAAACATAAAATATCTTTCTCATAGAAATTTTATGCACTAGATTGCTAATGCAGGGCGTTATCATTGTAAAACATCCCTATCCATGATATAATTTATTGTGTAGTGCGGGATAAATGTATTCATTATACCGTGACGTCAAGTACTGGATCGATTTAATACTCATTAAAGTGAATGTTAAACAACCAAGTTATTCAAACGAAACCTTAGTTTCTTAATTGGGTGTAGTTTAGATATACTGATATTGAGGGTTGGTTTCTTTGAGTATTTTGTTAGGTAGGGCTGATTACTCGAGACCTTTGAGTCAACTGCTTTAAGACTGGACTCTGTTCTTCAAGCTCATATTATTATAGTATCAATCATGTCATCTCGGATATGGGTAAATATGGTAATGCATTCGGTATAGTATTCACGCTTTTTTCTCCAACCATGTACTCGTAATCTACCAAATGAAAGGGCTTTGAGTAGATTAAAGGCTCTAAATTGAAAATGATTGAATGGATTAGTCCAAATTTTTATACCAAATGACTGTGAATATCCTCTATATAATGTCTAAAAATAAATATCCAGATATATCAGAAAATAAGAAACGAACATCAAGTTTAAAATTAGTTTAATTTTCTGTAACATTAAACTGAAACTATTATTAAAACAAAGAAAAACTCCGGACTTTTTACTTATATCTGCGACCCATATTGTTATAGTAAGAAAGAAAAAAATCTCCCCCCCCCCCCTTTTCACTTTCATGTCACTACCACAATTCTGACGAATTCAACCACACCTCATATGTCAAAAACCGTCCAGCCGTTTGGGCTGTAGGTCCACGCTCAAAAAACATTACCCTCCTTCTGATGTAGTCGAGTAAATACAATTTTTTACTGGAAACATTTTTATTTATACACATTCTAAGAAAACAAAAGATTTTTTTTACAAGCAAACTAGTAGCTCCATTCAAATCCTAGACAAATAATAAGCGGTTTTGACTTCATTACATGTCAGTGGTGTTAATTGCTATAACGCCTATAACTGTTTCAAGTTTTAGCTACTCGTACAAGTCAAACGGTCTCCGAGAAAAACGCATTTAACCGATTTGCACGATCGTAGTGATCCCATAAGTGTTCCGCAAACAACGTACGGAATACTAAAAAACCGGACAAGTGCAAGTCGGACTCGCCCATCGAGGTTTCCGTACTTTTTAGTATTTTTTGTTATAGCGGCAACAGAAATTCATCATCTGTGACAATTTCACCTGTCTGTCTATCACAGCTATCAATCACACAGACGGACAGACAGCAGAATTTAGTAATAGGGTCCCGTTTTATCCTTCGGGTACGGAACCCTAAAAACTAACCAGAAAACTATGTCACTGGAAATACCGTGTCAATAGTAATCGTAGTCAGCATCCACAGTCAAAGGCTTTAATAAATATTTGGATTTGTTTATATCACATAATATTGTATTGCCCTCCACGAAAACGCGAACTATACGGTAAAACAATACTTACGGAACCATATTGTTATACATATTTAGTTGTCGTTGCGTGCTCACTGCTCACCTAGCTAACGGCTATTACCCAGAATCTTAGCTGTAAAACTGCACTCCCACTAATTACTTATCACAGTAGAATGGCAGAAAAACGGAAATAAGGCCTCCGAACGATTTAAAAATTATCTTATTTAACTGACTACACCATTTCATGCAATAGCTCTGGCATGCAGATTATCATTATCTCTTTTATGTGGCAAACACAATTACTGAGATCCGTTATTTAACATAAACGATGTTATAATTCGTAATCTGTAGTCGTTTGAGCCGTTATGATCTAGCTAACCTAACACCACACGTATTCGTATGCCATGCGTATTTCTCTATCAATCGGAAGATATAACTCTGTTTGTCAATATGCTTTATGATTTGGATACATTATTGCAATGGTATAATATATTTTGTATAAATTAAAATTAACTATTTACTTTAAATGCATATAATTTATGCAGATTACATAGAACATCGACAAACAACTTGATCTGACCAAGATGTTTGACTTAGTTAAGCGGTAAAACGTTATACTTAGTAGCTAAAGCAAATAAATATCGCCTGATCTGATACATATATATTGATCTAAATAATTAATCTTTCGCCAATAAATCAACATAGCGATCACTATTGGTATTTTCACCTCATTCAATATTGGTAAAATACAAAAAAACAATCAAAATTAAAAAGACCATTATCGCCATAAGGATTACGGTTTAGGCTACCGCCTCGATGGTCAGACAGATGAAATATGCCTATATGTGTATTCAACATTCAACAGTTAGTGAATATGGGCTGTACAGATAGATATAGAGAAGAGATAACTACTATTCTTATTAAGTAGTTTTGCCAGGCTTCCACTTTTAGACATCAATATTAAATTAGGATGTCAAACGTTCACCATAATGACATCTTTGCTCATTGTTATAACATACATGGTTTAAAGGATTTTTTTTTCTCTGTGACTTGTTTCGAGCTATCAGTTTTAAAAAAAGCACAATACCTAAGTATTAAAACAAATGAGGTGTCTAGATACAGTTGATATGAAGAACAAATCAATAGCCCTAATCAATGCTGTTGACCGATTATTCACGCAATGGGTAACGTACCGGATATAAACCTGCGTTAAATAAGTACATATTTTAATTCACAATGGTCTATTCTGTACAATATTGTAGCTTTAAAACTTGTAAATGTTGTCGAAGTTTCAGCGGTCGAAGCCCTCGTCACGTCGTCCGCTGACCAAAATAATTGTAGGTCATCTGGAAGTTTCTCAATATGAATAACTGATGTCGATAATAAAAATATATGGTTAACTTATTACTAGAGGTACATTTTTTTATCTATTTACCTTACTTGTCCTTACAGTGGTTCTGAATAAGTGTCGTAGTTACACACAGGTCTCTGTCTGTCTTACTTAAATTCGGACTTTACCCAAAAGGCTCTTCTAAAATTACCCGAAACATATATGTCATTAAAGGGTATACTTGCAGTAGCAACAGTAGTAGTAGTTTCCGCAAAATGTGTTAAATGTATATTTCAAATTTGTATGTCTACATATACATAGGTATCTCGTCATTAATATCAAATTGGCATGAAATAAATAACCAACCCCATTTTATCGTCTTTTGTCTTTCTTCTGCGTGTGAACTGGCTTAAATGACAAGCAAGCATCACAACGTCGAGGCATAAATAGAATGCAACGCAATCAGGTGTGCCTCGTACATTAGCACAACGGCATTTACAAATTTAGCGGCTATTTCCAGCCTCACGGAAGCTAAGGCGATAATTTTATTAGAGCGACTATATATATTATTAAGACAGATTTGCACGTAAATAATCCGAGTTAACGCCTTATCCGTAATCGGCCCGACGTCTTTGAAATAGAATATGACTGCAGTGTGCAAAAAATATTGTGCGAGCAAAGGTCAGATTTACTAGATCGATGCCATGTCAACGTGCGAGGGCGCGATTTCCGGTCCGGTTTATTAAGCAACCAACTTTTCGCTACTTCTGGTTGTGCTACATTGAACTTGTTTAGTAACTAATTGATGACTGATTGATTACTTAGTTTAAATGTCAACGGCAAAAGAGAATCGAGATTATTTACGCTACTAATGACTAATGACCTACAAATATTACCACAGTGATACGCATTACGCAAGGACCTATCCGTCAATTATCGCTTAACCTCTTAAAACTGTGATAAGGAGTATAGTGAATTGAGTTTCTATTGAAGTTTCTAGCGACACGAAGAATTCCGCCGAGCAATTACTGCTAGTCTTGTATTCCATTGCTTATCGAACGTACACGGGTCGTACGCGCAGGCTGAACAGTATAACTGGGACCCCGAAAACCACAAGAACTACGCGTTATTGACAAACAAACTTCGACTGGTGCGTTTGAGCGATTCTCTCGCCTACGCTCGATAATGTGAATCTCTGTTTACGAGATGCGATGAATTGATACAATACACGCGTCATGCATCCTTGTGATTTTCATTAATACTGAGACAGCTTGTAGCATGTGTGACCTTTAATATAAACAAACGTGATTTTAAGTATTTTGGTCACTGAATTTTAGGAGGGTGACTGAATGTGATGTGAGTGTAGTTTAAGTCTATGTCAGTTTAAATTTATGAATAATGGCATGGCATGAAAGTAATAGCTGTTAGCATTCATAAATAGATTATACCTATAATGTATTCTGCTCTACAAAAAGCCCCGCACGTCAAGTGCTCAAATCGGGGAATTAAAATGGTATTGGTTTATTTATGTTTTCATTTTACTTTGTTAGTTTTCCAGCGGTTCAGTGGGCGGTCGTATGGGCAGACATAACTGATAAAATCCTTTGTGTGTCTGTACTGGCTTCGACCAATTAAAATGTAGACTTTTTCATAGAAGTAGATATGTTGTAATATTTATTCATAACCAATACCTATTGGGTAAGTAATATGTTTGGACCCGGGTACGTCCTTAAACTACGGCATTGTGAATTGTGAATGTCATCTCGCTTTGTGTGGAAGGACCCAGCATCGCGGATGTCATTCCAGATCTTCTTCATTCCAGTCCATTCAGACTTCATCGAGAGCTCGCGTTGGCGTAGGGAGTAAAATATGTCGAGCTTTTCGACTTGAAATACGCATGTGAATCGTTTTAATATATATAAATATTAAGCCTGTGCCTTGCGGAAATTAGGTTATTAAAATTAGACTGTAGAAATTCAATGCATGTTTCTGTAAAAAATACAATTTAAATTATGAAAAAGAAAGTTTCATCACAATAATAACGCTATCTACAATAAAAAACAATTGATTGAACGAAACAAAAACTAAATGTAAAAGGAAATAACTCGTTTATACTCGTAAATGGTAAAGGAAAACAGATGAAACATTGCACAGGGAAAACTGGTATCCTGACGTTGGGGGCAATGCTATCGGCGTAAGTTGTGGTCGTTGAGGATTATTATGTATATCCGTCATTTATACCAATGTGAATACATGTACAACAAACGTCCTGATAGTGTGCGCCACATCCAGCACTACTGATATCCTTTGTCGTACCTGTCTATTGACTAAGTAAACCCTTTGATTTTAAGATCGTTCACCAAAAAGCAATACGTGCATACCTAAGGACAATGACCGTTTTATCAACATTCCACATAAGGTCACCTCGACACCTAAGTAAAGCCAACTTTTCCTCTTCAATATTCACAAATTATAGATTACTAATGACCCGTCTCGGATTCGCACGGGTTAACAGATTATACACCAAAAGATTTTTCAAGAATCAACATTCTTGAAAATCTAAGGTGAAAACCGCATCAATATCCGTTTAGTAGTTTTTGAGATTATCGCGAACGTACAAACGTATACGGCGGGGGACTTTGTTTTACAAGGTGTAGTATCTGTGTAATTAGCACATACGATTGTAATTGCTCATACGATTATCTTTAAGGAAACTCCACTATTAAATCATAAATTAAATCTTCAAGCAAACGAGGGATTCCCTTGGCATCGACTGTGTTAGTTGATAGTTATCTACGTCAACAACCCCTTATAAATTCACGCGGTGACGCCAAAAAAGGTCAACCTTTTCAGCTTGGTCTGACCCAATTCCCACCCACTCGTTCCAAAACACCATATATTAGACATAGACTTATGACGTGGAGAGGTATTTCAGTTAGGGAGCAGTTACTTATAATTACGTATAAGTTTTAAAGATACGTCATTCAGAACATATGGAGCCCGGCTTGATTTCAGTTGAAACGTGGAAAGACGATTTAACGACGTAGACAGATTTTACGGGAAAAACACTTTTTTATGATGCCATTGTTTACAAGCAATCTCATGTTTAATTACAGTTAATTACGTTTATAAAGTGTTATAGTTGAAAGCCGATGGTAATCCCCTAATCTTCTAAAATCATTGTGTAATTGTAATGCAAAATTCTAGAAGCCACTCCATCCATATCTTGTATCAATTAGAACAGTACCTATTTATAATACATGGTAACAAAGACGTTGCTGACATCCCATGTGGCATGTGGCCCGTTTAGACATTTTTTTTATCTACGGTACGGTTGTATAACGATCACTTTATTGAAATTGTAACTCAATTTCCAAGTAAATGAAAACTAAACAAAGTGTAACAAGAGAATTGGTATGGGAAATCCTTCGGTTCAATAAACGGGAACGGAATACACCGTCTGGTCGCTCGCTACGTCACCCGCCGTCGCGTCACACATGTCGTAGAGTACCGGCGGCCACACACCACACGACACACGTAGCCCATCCGCCACCACGAGCGGACGCGACCTTATCATAACAATTAAACCTGATAACTGATAACGGACAATAATATTAAGTGCTTTGACGTCAATACTTTATAGCTTTTTCCACGATTTGTGATTAGTTTAAATAAAGTTTTGAGTGCGTGTGTTTCAGCCGGCTTCAAAATTTCGAGGATATCTGATCTTCCGTCTCGGCTGTCTCCAGGTATTAATTATTAATTTTATAGAGTTATTGTAGCTATCTCTCATGTGCTTAACCTACTTACTTACTTGTATAACTTTATCCTCTCATTTCCTTACGAGGGACAGTAAAATTACAGATCATGCAATTATCAATTATATTAATTATTAGTTAATACAATATCAATTATTAAATTACCTACATAGTTAATTAAGTCTAAGTATAGGGTGTTTTTTTAGTCGCCTGCAATCATTTACGGGTTAAGTGACTCCGGGAGCACCGGAAAAAATGTTTTTTTTTTTTCTATAGTCGTTAGGATCAATTAAAAGATAAGTCTAGATTGTTTACCTTTTTTTTCTAATTTAAAAAAAAACTACATCTCTTGTGGTGACAGTTTGCTGTACGATATTGAACCTTAGGGGGGTTGGAAATGAAGTTCCTAGACTGTGCATATAGTCCACCTTTCATAAGAAGTAATCGGCAAGGATGATTATTGATTATGTAAAGTGAAAATATATGAATAATTCACGTCGCAGGATTTAGGTAAAAAGAGAAACTGCCATTTATACAGCCATACAGCATCATACTTCTTCGTAACGAACGCGCGGATGAATCACGAAAACTTTGCGTTGAAAATGGTGTGTGACTCACTTAACTTTTTTACCGGGTCTCAATATAAATAATACTTTAATTGTTATCTGAGATCAGAATATGAGGTAGACCTTTCGAAGAATTGTGTAACAGTTATGAAATATGTCATAATAAGATGGCATTTCTTTTTTTTTTTTATTACCAAATTACCAGTAGACAATGAAGTACTTAAAATAATTTAGTACTACAGTTTATGCCCATGCATTCTGGATGGGCATTATTTTCTTATGTATTCAACCTCTCATATGTACTTACAGCAATACGCTTAACGATCATTGGTGGATCATATTTAAGTTTTTTACCATAATGTTCACGAATTCATTTAACAGTATCGACAATAATAAAAATAAAAAAAATAAAAATAAATTTTCTTTATTTCAGATACATGCGATCCATAATTACACAATCATTAATATTATAGCAATTTTGATAAAATTATTTAGACAAAATATAAATTAATAAAAACAAATATACATTAAAATTACAATGCCTAATTGCAATTATAATATCTTCTTGACATTCTCAGTAATAGAGAAAAGACTTTGTGTCCCTATTGTATTTGATCCTCTCCTCAAATCCTGTAGGTACGTATTTCATATAGAGTTGGATCCGGGTTAATAGATCCGCATTTCAATGCAACAAAAATTATGCCACAAGGTTGGTTTCCTTATAGGTATTGTAACGTTAATTATATCCTGATGGCAAGTAGGTATCACAGAACCTACCAGAGCTAAAATAAGTCAATAAGTTTTCCTGTATCATCAACGGTATCGTATGACATGCGCTTTCCACATCTCGAGAAACAAATAACCACATTATGTTACACAATAATAGAACCGTTTAATTGTTGTCTGTTTGTGCAACTGTGTCCTGTAAGCAGCACGATAAGGCACGGATGAAGCAGTAGACGCGGTCCATACAAATCCAGCACCGACACGTGGGAGCAAACGTCAGCAAAACTGACATCAAAAACAATAGCTATCGATAAAGCCGTCATATACAATTACAACAGTTAATTAAATAAAGCGTAAAGAGACCTCAGTTGTAATCTTCAGTACACATGCATAATTATCTTCTCAAAATTGTCTACATTTTTAAGTAGTTTGCTACATTATCCTGAGAATTGGAGGAACTAATTAAGGTCAATGTGGAGAAGTCCGTCTACAAGTTAATTCGTCGCTTTTAACTTTTGCGTTTGTACACTTACTGAAAGAGTGAAGCTCTTCCTTTCTGACTTTATCTGAGCGAAGTTCTTTATGATTTTACCTAAAAAAACTAAAAAGTATTTCTAGTTAAATGTCAACAAAATTTAAAACGGATGTTTTATCGTCCAAAGTGATGATTATTGTTTTGTACAAAGTATCATGATAAATTAAATTACACCTGTTTATAATGTATATTAACTAAGAAAACTTCAATGTTGTTAGTATGCAATAGCTAACTGCACTTCCTTGACCGGCAAGGGCTACCTAGCTAACTAGAAAGTCGCATTTAGTATTCAATAAGAACGACTGCGACTATAATGTGAGCTGTGAGCCGTCAAATGAATCGGCTGTTAGGGTTGTTTATGCAACCGCACTTATGCAAGTGAGGAACCACTTTGAGATATCGATTACTGCAGGCATTCAACCACCTGGCGATGAAATGGTTTTGCTTTAGAGGATTATTTTCATTATTTTTAAGTACTGCACGAGTGCACGTACGAGGCGCTTATGTATTTAACTCATTTATGATTTTATAATATACATATCTATTTTCAATAACAGTCTATACATATCGTACCATATCTTTTCGGAATCCAATTGTGTATTTAAAAAGTTTCAAAACTCAAAACAACAAAAAAATAATTTTCTCAACTGAAATAGAGATTTTGCTCTAAATAGCTCCGTTTTTAAGAGCATGAATGAAATAAATCAGCTTTAAATCCATTATACGTTTAGGCCGGAGCCGGAATGGTAGATTTTAAACCAGGTTCAACATTTCACCCGGAATACCTATTATTAAGTACTTGTTTAGTAAGAAGTACTTTATCTGTCAACAACAATTAGTTTGATAAAACTGTATTAGATTTTAATCGCATCGAGTGTCGACATTTGCCTATGGAAAGTCTCCTTGAGTGCGGCAAGCGGAAATGTTGCCAACAGGGAGGCGTGTTCAGAAATGTTGAATATAATGTTAATTTGATACCGATATCAGTGTATCCCGCTCGCTAGATAAACATGCTATTATTTATATCAAATTAGTATCGTGTTTTACGTTTCGCAATATGCCTCCAGGGAATGAGCTTCACGCAATTTGCTCCGAAAAGTAGGAAATTCACTATTGTATTGTATTTTCCATTGACATTCTTTTTCAACGATCAAAAGAGACGATGACAATTGAGTTTGAAGTCATTTCCACTTTCTCTTACAGTCACGAGTCATACGTATAGATATACCTACAAACCCTGTAGTTTAAATTAACATTTAGAAAAGTTTCTTACTTTCCAGTAAACGTCTGGTGCAACAGCGTGGAATTAGGTTCAAGGTCAAAACACAAAGAGGGGAAAGTACCTCTAACACTTAAATGTCATCATGTGTTGGGACAAAAAGAGCTAGATTTAGATAGGTATCGTCTGAGAAACTATACTGGCAAATAAAATAAAAAACAAAAAAAAGGATATGCGTATCTTTTTAATCAGTTTGTATGTAGGTACTCCTAGCTGTACTGCGCGCTGTGATGTAATTAATATTTTGCAAATAGGGTTTCACTTTCAGATGGACCTATGGTAAATTAATTAAACCTAGACTACCTATTTTATGCAAAATGCTAAAAGTATTATTAAGTATTATAAGTTATTTGAAGAACATCTTATTCTTTTTTTAACTCGAAATGTGCTCCGATACTCCAATCCAAAATAAATTGTATACACAATTTTGGTACGTACATTTAAGTGTTTATACCTAATCAAAAATATAAATATTACTCCTGTATTTGTTTCCTATCTTCAGTCGCATTATTAGATTACCGCTATATAGAAAAATATTTGTTTATCATTCATCAAGAAAACCCTGATATACAGATAAGTACACATCATCATAGTCATGATACCAACCATTACGAAGCATGCAGTCTACTTGTGAATTATGTTTTCTTAGATCAAATATCGATTGCATGATAGGCATAAATGTAGGTACTTAATAGTCTATATAGTATACATATATGTATACCGTGTATTGTAATTGGTATTAACTCTGAAACTTGGCGAATTCCAGAATGACATTTTAGTATTAAAATGTGATGAGCAGTAGGGCTAAGATGGTCGGCTGTTTATCATTTGTTACCATACCTGTCACGTTCTAACAAGTATGTTAGTGAGAAAGTGACAGGCATAGTGACAAGCGATAAAAATAGAACCATGCTGCCACTGCAGCTGTAGCACGGTCTCATTTTTATCACTTGTTACTATGCCTGTCTCTTTCGCACTTACATGTTAGAACGTGACAGGCATAGTGACAAGTGATAAAAATACGACCGTGCTTCCGAGGTGCTTCCGCTGCTGGACTCTATTAAAATCTTTCGGGTTTATCGTGCTACACCATGTATACGAGACCTGAAAGATATTTTTCCTGGAAAAAATGATAACGTTACAAATTATCATTTTCAGTCGATATAGCACGCTGCAAATTGCTTTGTCTTTGGCGTGTGTGAATCGTGTTTTTATTTGTTTTGCCATATTGAACCAGCTTGTGCCTACTTTGGCGTGTTACTGTTATTGTATCTTAACCTATCTGCCATAATGCCGCTGCTGCGCCACTTGTACAAATACCAAATGGCGGTATATATTTGATTAAAGTGAAAACAAACTACTTTTCACCAACATCATGTATGAAAGGAAATCATTATAATAGTATCACAGTATAAATAATAGTATTCAGCAATGAATATCGCAACAATATTATACTTATCCTTTATAATAATATTATTTCCACGTTTTTCCCAATGGCGATTACGCTTACGTCAAAGTAATTTGAGTTGTATTTAATTCCGTTAGCAAAAACTGCTACATTTTTTTTTGCATAACTCCTTCTCGTCCGTTCTAAAATGGAATACTTATCTACATATTACTATTTGCGATATGCGATTACACCGCAGTGGAATTCTACTGCACATTGAGCACTGTACGACACTTTGGTGACCATACAAATACAAATTAAGTGAAAGTGGGGCCTACATATTATAAACGTATTGCCATGCTGAATTCATTACATGTAATGATGTCATTGGTATGCCACTCTAGCGATGTGCTCAGCAGAATGAATAGCAATACGGCAAAAGCACGGTCACTGTAACCACCCTATTTTCACCCCTTACATTTATAAGACTCAAAAGTAGACATTGTTAGTTTTAGGTAAAAGGACGATCCAACGTGTTGTTATATTGTTTCATGCAATTCAGACAGAATTTAATATACCTACTGGCTATCTGCAGATAAGCCACTACGTAATGTAGAGGTCAACCTATACAGTACGATACCATTATACAAATACATTTATCAACTTCGTCTACAACAAATACCTAAAATAACAACTAAGGTAAAATGGAAAGCTCAAGAGTCAAGATGTATTTATATGTCAGCTTTTAAATATTGACATGAAATTGTAGTGAAGTAAATGATATAGGTACTCGTAATACGCTTCGTCAGTCATGATGTTATCCTAATCCTAAGCAGTGGGTAACAGTGCCCACTGCCCAGCCCTAGTTTTCGCTTCCTAGGCCGCAAAAGTTAAATAATCCAACAATCTTGTAATGAGTAGTTAACTTGGCACCTACTTAGTTTCACACATAGCGTGACATTGGCCGCACAAATGATTTAAATGACATAATACCGCTTTGTCATTCGTCATGTAATCCTAAGCTCTGCGGTACGTGCGGCCCTGGTCGCCGAATCGCAGGCATCGGCAAGCCTCCGGCTACACATCTGAAGGTTAAGAACGGACACGTCGCTTCCGTGTCGAAAGGTCGGCGACTCCAAGCGAGTTTAGCAACTTATTTTGATTCACCTTTCGCCTAATATAGTTCAGGCCGTTTTGTAGCGTAACTTGAACTCATGATGACATCAACATATTTATATCTATCGTAGATTGGATTTACTATTGCAACTGATTTAGTAGCTGACAAGAACTTTGGTAAGCGCTCTATCTGTCAGCCTTATTTAAAAGTATTTTTTAATAATCACATATACCTTAATACCTGCTAATAAACTTACGTGGTGATTTTACGACATATGTCAACAACAAATGTAGTTTATTTAAAAACTAAACTTATATGAAACTTAAAACGTTAAAAATATTATATTTAACATGTACACACACGTATTATGGTACCTACACACCATTTTGTTTATGTTAACTGGTTTTATACAATTCAAATTGTGTGTTGAAAAGTTTTTTGGATAAGTGCCAGAATAGCTGGATAGCATTGTCATGTCCGACCTTCACAACATAAATGCATCCTAATTATGAATTTAAGAGGTTGCAATTGCAATCATTGTGGTGTCGGAATTAAGTTTAAAATATGATGGTAGCTTTTCAAACCACATGGTCTTTTGTTTTGGAGCGATGTGAGCAATGGTTGATGCTCACGCGCCGCTGCGCCGACACGGCCGCTGCGCGCGAGCAGGGTCTCCTGCGCTGCTGCACATCAAACATTCCCTATACTATAAGCCAACCTTTTCTACAAATTACCCACCCACAGCCATTGTACTAAACTAGTACCCGTATCACACTGACACAATAGTTTTATTGTCTCATTTAAACAGTTACAAACATAAAATTGCTATGTTTGATTTCAATACTAAAACTTACAATCACTTCTATTTGTTTCAGGTAAGGATCCAGGCTTGAATGCCGCCGCAAACGATACGATTACTCACATTTCAGTTTGAAATTTTAATTTTATTTGAAAATCAATGAGTGCCCGGAAACCCGCATCCTGGGCAATGTGCGAAGCGCTAGACGTATGTACTTGCACTCATGGTACCCATAAACCCCATTAAGCTTAAGTAGATCCATTTAAAATTCATTTGTGCATCGACTCGTAAATTACCTCAACGAAATTAGGCCAATGGATTTCTCAATTAACAGTTTGATTCCAACACGCAGTTAAACGAATAAAATCACACATATCTATAAATAACACATAGGTAAAGAAAGTCAATAGGAACTCATATTTTTTTGTCAGGAATGAAGTTTAGTATTAACATAGTATTATACTTATACATCATAATTTCACTGTTAATCATTAGGAATTATGATGTAGGTAATTACACTAATTACTTTTTTTTAATAAATAAAATAAATAAATATTATAGGACATTATTACACAAATTGACTAAGTCCCACAGTAAGCTCAATAAGGCTTGTGTTGAGGGTACTTAGACAACGATATATATAATATATAAATATTTTATAAATACTTAAATACATAGAAAACACCCATGACTCAGGAATCCATGCTCATCACACAAATACATGCCCTTGCCAGGATTTGAACCCGGGACCATCAGCTTCGTAGGCAGAGTCACTACCCACTAGGCCAAACCGGTCGTCTTAGACAGTAAAAGTGTAGTATTATAATGTCCATATAACGTACGTCCTCAGGAAGTACTGAATAAATTAAAAAGGCTATAAAAGCAGATTAATCGGATAGAGCAATTATGAGTGCATTTAATAACAATGAAAAATCAATTACTACTCTAATCACGTTACGCCAAGATACGACGTAAATAGGTGGTTTAGTTTAGGTTCTTTGCTATCTCTGCTTATCTCGAGCCTAGACACATAGGTATTACTCCCACGAACACTAAAGTAGGTAAATAAACATATTGTTGTCCCACGAACACTAAAGTAGGTAAATAAACATATTGTTGTTCTACACGGAATTTCCCGAGAATCTTAAATAAACAAAATTCCGAATGCTAAGAGTAGAATTTTCCCAATAATGTCGGTAATATAAAGCACCGCGAATATCCACGATTAAATCCCATTTTACCCAAATAATTTGGCAACTGCATTCGGGGATTAAGTTTCATATCACTCGCGGCCGTTTATCTTAGACGTAAGCCCCCGGGTAGGACACCAGTCATTTTTCCAAATTGTTATAAAAATATATAGTCGTTTTAAATGTAGGTAAAATAAATAAAAATAATTTATTTTGAAAATAAAAACCTGTATGATAAAACCAACCGATTTAACAATAAATATTTATTGCATCGATATTTTACCCTGGACTGCCTACTGCCTATGTCTAATGGACCTTCGGGCATGTCCTCTTCGTTCGTCGAATGATAATCGGCCAAGTGCGTATCGGGCCACGCATAACGGAGGGTTCCTTACCTACATACAATATAAAAACCCTAAAAACCATACCAACAAAAGGACGTATCTTCCCGGCACTTACGATCTTTTAATAAGAAGAGAAGTTTGTTGGAAAAAAGTCATTAGTGAGTTAACCTATCATGATCAAAATAGTATACGTGGAAAGTATTTATTAAATTATTTTTTTTATATTATTTTTATACTCTTTATAATACTTCCGGTTCAAAAGATATAGGGAGGGATACATTCTTTTCGATTTTGAATCTTGGAGCACGGTAGGGCTCCGTCAAGACGAGCAAAACGAAGCATTACCTACCTTTTCTCGAAGCACTTCGTCTTTTTTTGTACCCCCATAACTTGGGTTTGGATTATAGCAGATAAACAAAATTCTCGGGATATAATGCCAATAGTGGACTTATTAAGCATAAGAAAAATCAATTGCATAACTCTTATACTTTCGCTTGGCTCTACAAGAGATCTGATAACTTTTGAGAGTGCGAAACTTATGGTTTCATCTTGGCAACATTTTACATAAAAATGTTTTGATGGGATCGATTATTTTAAAAACGATTTAGACAGACGGGCGGACGGACATGACGCAACTATTATGGGACCTTATTGCCATTTTGGCCACGGAACCCAAAAAATTCAACTGTTGGATTCATCGCATCGTCTTCTTAGTCGAGTCTAGTCTGCCCGCGGCTAGATAATGTAATGTGATCATGTAGTTCGCAGGCTAGCTGGTTGTTTGCGCAGCGTACGTAATGCTCGCCGAAAGCTAGTCAGTCAGGTTCAGAGTGCGGAAGAATTGATACGTAATCTAGTGTTTGCAGGCCTCTGCTGTACCATTGATGCATTTAATGGTTTAATTTTATTTTCTTCATATTCAGAAGGAAATACTA
Organism: Cydia pomonella; assembly: GCF_033807575.1. Lineage (NCBI taxonomy): Eukaryota > Metazoa > Arthropoda > Insecta > Lepidoptera > Tortricidae > Cydia > Cydia pomonella. The sequence continues at coordinate 233,244 of NW_026907791.1, read as the reverse complement.
TGCATTCAACTCATGGTCACGTATAGGGTATGGGCGTGTTGCCTTTTTTCCAATTCCTAGGAATTACTTCTGGTAAAATGTTGTAAACCAGAATACAGCTGTCCGACCCGGGTATCTAACGAAATAATCTTAATCATCACCTAAAGTCCCAAGCTAACATTTAATTCCTAAATTTGTTAAATATTATCATGGCAATATGTGCCGATTCATGGGCGTCGCCAGGGGGGGGGGGCACATTTAGATCTCTAGAGGACAAAATTTCTATATGAATGCCCCTCCCACTCCACTTGGCCATCAGCGGACGAAGCCCTTGTACCGATTCTATCGAGTACTTAAAAGTACTATTTATGTAATAAATGGAACAACAAACTATTTCGGTGTCAAAAAGTTCAATGACCAAATGATATTAATATCTGTTTATTTCGCATATTGAAAATATACTATTAATTCGAAAAGCAGCGTCGGCATTTATTTTGAGCGTATATATCAACATACGTACGAGTATAAGTATTTAATTGGTTTGTTTACATTATTGGTGAGTTTGCTTGTGCTTAACAAAATTAAGATTCTTTTGTACAGATACATCTTAAACTCCTATAACTGATCTCTTAAATACCGTAGCCTGGAAACACACGAACACCCACAAAAATATGTAATTTTAAACCGAAGGAGCAAACAAAGTCATGCTAGATTGTCTGCTCTTAAAACATATGGTCTAGGAAAGAAATGGAGCCCCAGAAACCTTCGCTTTTACCTATAAATTATCTATAGCTCTGCCTTCATGACTTGTTATACTGTTTCACAATTTTACGGAAAAGAGAATTCCCTTCCTCGTACGGCAATGTGAAGTAACGTCTGCCTCCATTCTATTTTACTCATTTTCTCTTAATTGCCTTCTATTTTTGGACCACTTCTGCTGTCACCGATCTGACTACCTGTGCGAGGCGATGGCCTCGCGCGCCGGGACTAAAATATCTGCGAATGCTGCTAAATACGGGTTATTTCAAGTTATTTACTGCCACGGTGACATCAAACCGGATTATTTAAAGCAAAGCGCATTACTTATGTTTATGGCGAAGTTAGGAGCTCACCTTCCCAACTTCTAACGCGAAAACATGTTCTGAGCACGTTGTAAATAATACGATTTATATTTAATATATTTATGAAGGTATAAGTATGTTTTTATTAATATAATACCAATCTATTTAAGTAAGTAACTTAATAACATGCCCTATTGCGTCATTAAAAGGTCTAAAAATATCAATAAACCAGTTTTAACAGCAAAGTTGTTATTTATAAATGTCTTGTTTGTGTGCGAAAAATATTAGGTTACAAGAAAATATTATATACTAGTAGGTATCCATTTAGCAACGATTAGTCTCGTTTTTAAAATAGCTTGATTTTTTATTCGTAGGTATCGATTATATAGCAGTTAAAGAAAACATGTTGTTCAGTCGAACGGTTGTGATCGTGCTACAAATCGCCGGCTATCAATCGATTACACGAGCTGACAAAAGTGGAGTGGAACGTTCGAATGGTTCAATAGGACCTATCGCCGTCCGCGTCACCTTGGGAGACCATGATATGGCATTCTACGGGGCGGTCGATAGACTGCAAAAAAGCATAAATTAAGGAATTGTTGCGTGATATTGCGAAAAACTAAAGTATTTATAGTGTGCCTACTGGACTAAATGCTAAAAACCTTTATTTCTCTTGTATTTTATAAATCACAATAGCTCTTAGCACCGTAAACATTTAGCTAAAAAAATGTTTTATACATTTAAAAGTTTTCTGGTATGGTGTTCATTCACTAATGGTTTGGTTACAAATACTTGCCTACCTACATACAATTGTTGTATCTCTACTTTCGAGGAGTTTTAAGCCCAATAAGAACTAGTGCAACCAAAGCGCATTATGCCGCGCCTTATTGCGGCTACGCTGACCGCTCAGGGATGTTCACGAGTCGTAAAAGAGCTCGTAAAGACGACCGCTTTCACGACCTGCTCCTATATGTACGTACCTACGTTTATGTTTATACTTGTACTACTATTAGATACCACTTATGTCGTCTAGCTCCTTTCAATGGCTAATCGTATGTTAATATATGAGGTATTTGCAACCTGGTGGGAACTCCTTTACATAAAGAAAACTTACTCAATCACATATTGACACGAAAACCGAAATTTCGTTACCTGCCTCCTTATAGCAGGAATTATAGCAATAACACAATATAGGTATAGTACTTATATTAAAAATCCTCGACGCTTTCAGACTTACATCACTGGAAACGTCTGGAAATAGAATTAAGTGTTTATTATTAGATATTTTATAAGTAGGTGTCCTCTGTTCGATTAGATAAAAGCGATTGATTTTGATGTATGTGCATTTTATTAACATTGCTACGAGTACCTAATCAATAACGGTGTTGACATAATAATAACTCGGTAGGTTTTTTTCGGTTTTATCAAAAAAAATGCTAGTTTTTTTGCCCTACATCCAAATACAATAATGGTTCTAGAATTTTTTTTTCTTAAATTTATCCCATTTACATTATTATGATAATATAAATTACCTTTTTTAAGTGCATAATTGTATTGTATGAATGCGAAATGGTATTTTTTTGTTCGTACTTATTAAGTTAAGTATATCAGTAACACCTAAACATCCAAAACATAAGTGATACTTGCTCCAATAGGTACCTAAGTCATAATTTTACCGTTAGTGTGTATGTGAAAATATTTAACTGTCGTGCACATTCTTTCATGCTCGAATGCGTTAGTGCAATTAATGTACCCATTAACACAGTAGATACTAAAAAAATATAATACATAATATGGAACATTATTGGTAGAACAAATATTATTAAAAAATATATTATCAGAAGTACACCTTTAGTAGCATAAATCTGATCCAATAGTTATTTCGTTACTTAAAAATGAATTCATAGCACAAACCTAGTAGTCCCTCTAACAAATGCGATGCTGTCTAAACACCGACTCTGCAAATTTGAATTCCTCCTCATACTCCTGATATCATCGCCTCGCCAAGTTCGCCAACGTCATCTTATTAGGATTACAAAAGGTTTACGAAAGTTACATCTGCCGAATACACGAAAGGCTTTAACCTAGTATGTAACAGCGGTATAATGTACTGGCACCTAGCTTCCTAGTTGAAGTTAATCTGGTTAACGAATATGACTTATCGTGTTACGGGAGTTCGCGCCGGCGAAGCCCTACGCTGCGTGGGTTGGAGGCTTACAAGTGTCGCCTACCCGACAGCGGCTGCCTATACCGGCGTACTTTTAATCCGGTGATATAAAGGTAGAGATACCCATATCTGGTAGTAATTTCTAATATGTAACTAAGTTTTTACTAGCACGGATTTTCATCTCTGAACGTTTTTTCAGAAACAAACAATTTAGTGTTAAGCTTTTTATATTATTGTTAGGTATTGTTTTTTTTTGTTCGTACCTGCATTTTTATCACAATTAAGCTAAATGTTTTTTTTTTTCGGAAAAAAATGCAGGGGCAAGTTTGTGGCTTCGGAGATATCCTCACTTTATCGGTTATCAGACTAGGTGCTCTATTGGAGATAAGATCTCATAAATATACTTGCTCAGTGTGTTCGCGAGTGAGTGATTCTTTTATAAATATAAAAAACGTATCGTATAAGTATGTGAAAGTTGGCGGTTAATTAATTTATAACTAAAAAGGAACTTTTTGAATTAAACCGCCAAAATGCCTTGGCCATCATATTTGTATCCAGGAATTACTTCCCAATCCAACATAGGAGGAGCCTTTGTTTGTAAGTTATGTAATTTTATACATCGATACGATACGATTTTTGCCACAGTATCATGAAAAACAGAAATCCTTTCAATCATAAAGAGTTCACGTAGAATTATCGACGAAACATGGTTTGGAAAATTGAATAAACCCTATCATTTGTTTCGCCCCCACCGAAACGAATCAAAGGAAAGCTTTCACTTTCCCGCGGCGTGGTATACAAGCGCACGGTAGCCATAATGGCAGTCGGATGTTGACACACTAATGTGGGTATTTATGTGGTGTCCGCGGCGCGTGACCGCCCGTGGCTTGGCCGAACTTGACCCACATCTCTCGGGACCATTGTCTTTGCCCCGGCCTCGTCGACCCGCCGCTTGACATCTTACATTTTTCCTCAAGATTTAAAGTCAACACTTAAAGAACGCCTCTTCACCTAACGACATTCTGATTGCGCTCGAAACGAACTCCCACATTTCGCCAAAAACAGTTTGTGCGAACTCACTAATGCGTTTACCTATTTGATATTTACATTTTATTTCATGTAATTGTGAACTTTCCCAGCTTTCGATTTGAATTTACCAGTTTCCGAATCCCGTTAGATTCGCTGCCCTACTGAGCTTAATATGAACACTTTCCATGTTCTGACGAGCTGGTGCTAAACGAGTAATTTGTCTACAAATTTATTTAGTTGCAGTAAAAGTGGGTTAGGTATTGGAAATATAATTTAAAAATTAGAAGATTTATGGGAACCTTCAGAGGCTAACGACGAAATACGACAGTCACGCAACAATATCATAAGTGCTTCGTTCTCTGTGGAAGGTATCCGTTTCCGAATAGTGCTAACCGGAACTCTTTTAGGTAGGTAGGCACTAAGACTTCGCTGTACGTATTTGTATTTGCATGTTAACTTCGTATTTAAGTATATATTTATCTTTATATGTCTATCGTCGCCTAGTGCCCATAGTACAAGCTTTGCTTAGTTTGCGACTAAGTCAATCTGTGTAAGATTGTCCCGAAATATTGATTTATTTAGTTAGTTACAAAACTTGGATAGTTGCAGTCGTTGGCAAAAACTATGCGTGCGAAGCCCCTGCTTGAAATGACGGAGGAATGGAACTAGGAAGATGACAGTAAGCAGTAGACATTTCTACCGTCATATATTATGTAATAGGCGTAAATGTATCATTAGTCTGTAACGTACGTAAGCCACAATTACTGATCATTTCCGTTGTAATATGTAGTTGTAACATGCGTGCAAATAAAATATGTATTATAATATAATCTTGATGAAGTGGCAACATAAAATACTGTTTCACTTTTATTTCCAACATTTATTTGCTGGCGCTCACTGCATGATTCGTATGTAGGTATACCGGGTGTTTCCTGTAACAGGAGCAATAAATTAAACTGTAGGCTGTACTCCTCAAACTCACCAACATTTGTTCAACAACTTTTAAAAATAACTTATGTTTTGATTTTTATTACACTTTAAAGTTTATTCTAAGACGCAATCTATTGCGAATTTTGTTATGTTTAAAGCGTGACAAGCAACGTCAAACACACTGATGTCAGCGTACATTGAAAATAATATTTAATTTGTATGAAAAAGATGAAATCTAAAGATTTCGTAATTTTTAAAAGTTGTTAATCAAAAGTTATATCGATTGAGGAGTACAATATATGTTTTAATTATTTGCTCGTGTTACAGGAAACACCCGGTATAGGATATTGATTCATATTATTTATTTTAATTGAATTGAAAAATGGCACTAGCCATTTTACATATGCTGCATTGTACGAGTTTATTTATATTTGTGTACGATATTACTGCATATATTAATTTGTTTTGCACCGTCAACTGATCCCCAACTTTAGTCTAAATCAGATATACGTACGAGTCGACCCAGCGTTATGTTATACTAATTTAATTATTTTATTTGAATACCTTCTTTATACAATTGTATGATCTGTCAAAACTTATGATTACAAATAAATATATGATTTATAATGACTAACGCAAAATTGTAGTTTTTATATTGAATTTTTACACGTTTCATCAAGGGAAAATGCTGTGAAAAAAAAAACACTTTGAAACTAGAGTATATTTCCGAGGGCAGTCTCAGTCCGCGGCACCTGTCTAATTCTCGTTTATTTCAATTATGTTCGTATCCTTTGTTACTCTGCATACCATAGTAATATAATTTTAGTATAAAATATCTAATGATATAGCCTAGGGATTTGACTGAAGTATACTTTTAGAGATATTGAGGAAAAACGTCAAAACCAGCGCGATCGCAAAATCGTCCATCGCAAGTTTCGCGCGACGTGCCTAATCTTTTGTTTTTTCTAATATCCTTTCCACCACGCAGCCATAAAAGTTGTGTTTACTCTGTGTTGCACCTATTTATTGTCAAACTAGTATTATCTATAAACAGACCTACAGTTAGGAGGTGGCTTTGCGAATCTTTCTAACGATTTAAGTCAATGAATAAACCTTTGTTTGTTCTAGGCATGTCTCTCGACGAAGGCAGACAGTCGCAGCGGCCGTACCGGTACGGCATGGTGCTGCTATGCGCCGGAGCGCTGATCAACTGGCTAGGACTAGCAGAGGATTACGCCGAGCCAGTGCGCTACGTCGGCGTGGCTTGCATCGTGGCCGGCGCGCTGCTCATCTGCGCCGCCATGTGCTGCTGGCTGCAGTCGCCCGCGAGGCAGCCGCACAACGAGCGCTCTTCGCCTGACACACATCAGGTCAGTACACTTAAACAATGCAATACTGGGCTAATGTGACGGGTTCAAACAGAGGTGCTTAACTTCTATAAGCAAACCTTTCTAACCGTTTTGAAATATCCTCATGACTCTAGTAGGCACTACCTACAACCACATGCTAAACAAATTCAGGTCATCCGCTTCACGCTGGAGATGATAATAATCAACATGTAGATTTTTCCTCGCTCTGATTGTCGTTCTCGCGCTTTAATGTTGTTGTACCTTGACATTCATTCAGTTTTTCTGTCTACAACTTAAAATGATTTGTTTGGTTACAGATCGACGACCCTATCCACGTGATATCGATGCCCGATGAGGAGACAATGCAGCAGAAGCCGCCGGACTACGACACGGTGGCGGGCGCGCCGCCGACGTACGACGACGCCATCAAGCTGAACCCCGCGCGCCTGCTGCCCGCCACCAGCAGCGCGCACGTGCACACGCCGCTGCCGCCCGTGGACGCGCCCTCCGTCATCCCCGGCCAGCCCGACGAGCTGGCCCCCGTGCACCGCACACAGATCCCCAAAACCCCCCCTCCCCCCTCCAGACCGACCCACGCCATCAGATGAACCGCGCCCATGTGCTACTGTTACTTTAAATCGACTGCTGTTTCATGTGATGGAACTTTAGGCTAAGGACTCGACTCGAGTCGATATTGAAGCCCCGGCAATGCTACGGTATTATTTATTGTACGTACATATCCGCGCATGAAACGATCGTTTGTTAGATTGTCGAGCTTAGCGATGCGTACTTATGTGATATTAAGAATGTAATTATTAAATACTTAATATTAATTACTGTACATAATATTATTTGTAAGGAAGTTTTGTTGAAAATTTCTTAGAATAAGTTATGAACCTCTTCCAATTGTTATTACTGTGAAGTTTTCCTACATATGCAACTTAATGAAGTTGAGTTTAAATTGTATAAAATCAATAGTCATCAGATAATGTGTGTGTAGGAGTCTCAGTTGAGCTGGGGCAGGACAAGCAGCAGGCTGCCCGGGTGTAGAGCCCCAAGTAGGTGAACTGACGCAGTGTTCGATAACACACGAGGAAGACGAAGGCAAAAGTGAATACCGACTTACTAGCTTAGCATTCATGATCTTCAGAACTGAAGGTTTAATTACACTTTTCTTTTTTCCTTAGCATATTTCTCTCGCGCTAACCTAGCCAAATCAGTAGCTTTTGTTATACTTCCTTTCGACTGTATTTCGTATTTCTAAATAGTGATACTTCCTTGTTGATATGAAGAATATAAAGTCCGGTTGCAACTGTGTTTGAAATGAGTATAGTTGGAATGAATTAGTGAATATGAAATAATATTTCAATGTCCATCTTCTCGATCTAGTCCTTTAAATTAGCGATAAAACTAACTGTGTTTTTGACACGAGTTGAAGCTTAATGTGTTTTTGTAATTTGTACACATTTTGATTGCACAACTTGAAGGACCATTATATTCGATTCTGCATAGCAAAAAAGGATTTGTAGTCTAGATGTAGTGAAGTTAATATGAAATGTATTTACTGGCTGTTCCTATACTAAATACAGAGTACCTAGAAGTTATCAGGTAGTTTAAAAATAGGTATTCGCTGCAATCATTGGCACTCACACCGTGCGTTTTCAGTTGGACTTACGCCATCTACTTGTAACTGACATGTTTAACTGCAGTTGATTTGGAGTTATCAACACATACCTAAAACAAACTGGAATTTAACACTGCCTTCTGGCCTACCTACTTAGTCAATCAATAACTTGTTCAAGATAATAAGTAGGTGATGGTTAGGTCAACCATATGTTTTTGAAATGACGATTGTGTATATCATGAATTAAAAATGGGACCAATATCTAACGTTTATGTACGCTTATGTTAACCTACCTTGAAATTTATAATCATTATTGCGTGTGCCTGTGAGTCGTTGGTGTTTTATGATACTGAAGTTGTGCATTTATTATTTGTGCATTGTACAAAGTTTGTGAAATTGAGTGTACATACAAAATAAATGTCGTTACTTTAATGATTGTTTTATTTCTTATTGAATAACCACGTAAGAAACTGTTCATACTTAAGAAACTTGACATCTACGGCAGTAGGTACCTACACCCGTCGCTCAATACTAGACAACGAAACGGGTGTAGTTGTAGTGCCTTGGTAATTAATTATCAATTTATCATTGTTGAAAGAAATCCCATTAGCAATAAGTGATAAATATATTAAAATATACCTACATAAATTACTTGGCAACAGAAAGGCAACAGATGATCAACTTATTTTCACGAAATAACAACAGTACAGCTAACAAAATATGTTTCTTGCACATCTTTTGCTAGCTGTACTTATCGTTGTTTTGATGAGATATGCGAATGGTTAGAATTAATGCTTTCGAGAAAGGAAGCTATTGAGAAAAAATAAAGTGGTATAAATTGTGAATGGTACAAATCGCAACTTGGAAAAGACGATATCCGGAAAATGACCCTCTGATAATGACCTCAAACCTGTGCCGTGCTGTGCCTGTGCCCCAATCACATGCAATATTTGTTCCATTAGTAGGTACTCTGACAAACCCACTTTGTAAGTAGAAAAAGGCGCGAAATTCAAATTTTCTGTTTAAGGACAATCCTTCGCGACTGCATTCTTTAAATTTGCCGATGTTTGCCGCCATTTTCTACTGATGCAAATGGCTTGACAAACTTATGTATGATAGGTAGAAAATCTTGAAACTATTTTCTTCGGATGATGACCCCGGACCTAGAGTAGTATAATATTATATAGCCCCGTAATCTTATATTTTTTCTTAAAATATAACGCTAGAATACATTAAAATTCTTCAATCGCACTGAATCGCACTTTCAAAAGTCTGTCAAGCAGTCAAGTCTTTTCTGTCAGTAGTAGTAAAAAAACGTCAAATTTAAAAAAGGCGCAAAGGGATAACGTCCGATAGAAAATTAGAATTTCGAACCTTTTTCTACTGACAAACATGTTTGACCGGCGTGGACCGGCTATGGTGTCAATTACATTCACACTTTATCAGGCCTGGGGGCCTACCGCGAAAATCGAAATTCGCAAATTGCGGGGATCGTTTTCATTACTCTCACTAAGACGTAATTGGAGTGAAAAAAAAAACCGCAATTGACGAACTTCGATTTTCGCGGTTATAGCCCAGATATCAGACTCGAATTCGGACCCAAAAAAGAATATTTCTCCGTTTCACCAAATATCAGCACTTCGTTTACAATATTTGAATTGTGCATATGCAAAAATATCAAAGATTGAACATTTTTGGCAATTAGAGACAAAGTATTTTTTACATTTCAAATATTGTGAAACGAAAATGCTTATCAGGCCCGAAATCGGGACTGATTTCGAATTCGAAATCGGGAAGGGTGGATATAATTGGAGCTTATATTTTTTGATATAATGACTCCTCTATCCCAAACTCTTGGAGTATTTACTGGAGACGCCTTGTCTTATCTATAATTTCTGTACAAAACAGCTTGCCGATTTATGCGCGGAAGGGGCATGTCAAATGTATGGCTATTTGTACGTAACGTACAAATATATTGGCCGAGGTTTTCGACAGAGGGTTAAGGGGTAAGCTCTTAAAGGCGCCTCCGGTTGTTAAATCCCCCAAGCCCAAAGTCACCTCTGTGCCCAAACCCAAATTTTACGCTAGAGGGCACTAGCACGATAAATAAAAATCCGTCTTTCACATGATCGAATCGAACTATCCGAACTGCCACAATAAGTGTTCGGTCCGAACCTCTATTAGGACTTATGATTTTTATGATTTGTGGTCACATTATCACATATGTCAGTTGACTGTCATTACTGTCACAACTAATCTGCAAAGCAGCGTTTCTATTTATTTATCTTGTAAACAAAGAAATTCTTATAATAATATACAAGTAAGACTTAATAGGAATTATAATACATGAAAAGCATGCCTGTAGAATTGAATAGTCTCACGGAAGGATGGCTAGAGCTCGAAAGCGACCCCGGATTGTTCACTTTATTGCTAGAAGATTTCGGCGTCAAAGGCGTGCAAGTCGAAGAAATATACGATCTGCATAAACCATTAGAGAGTCCAGTGTATGGCTTTATTTTCTTATTCCGATGGATAGAAGAGAGACGGTCGCGTCGCAAATTCGTAGAACAAATAGAAAGCTTTGTACGCGACGAGGAGACTATTAACAACATATTTTTCGCTCAGCAAATGGTGCCCAATAGTTGTGCCACACACGCTTTACTATCTATATTACTCAACTGCCCCAATCTACATTTAGGAGAGACTTTGAGTAGGTTAAAGGTATGTATGATGTAATGTTTCAATAGTGTTTAAGGTACAACAAATATTAACCTACTCTTTATATTGCTTTTCAATAGCACCACACAGTAGGCATGAATCCCGAGAACAAAGGGTGGGCGATTGGAAACACTCCAGAGTTAGCATGTGCACACAATTCGCATGCTATTCCACAAGCTCGCAAGAAGACAGACAAAAATGCTGTGGTCCCTACAGGACGCTTCACAGGTCAGCTCTTTTTTTATATTTATTTGAAAACTAATCCAATAATATTCCAATTATTATCATACCTGGTGTGATTCCAAGTATGTATCTATAACCTATTAAGGCCCACTGCTTATGGTTCCAATTCATGTATGATTAAAAACAAAAATATTCCATACCTATAAGGTAATTTTTTTGTAATATATTATCAGGTGTCCATCAAAACTCATTAATTACAAAAAAAGAATGAAACAAAAATCAACCTTATTTTGGTTCTGTAAGGCTCTGAAAGTTCTGAAGGCTATTGTCACCTGACAGTATGGTTATTGAACGTAGGTACGAGTAGGTAAGGAAGAGATATTACTGTGTAAAATATATTGTCACACATTGCATTTCCTGAATTCCTACCTACCTACCTTACCTGTTTTTTTACCTGTCGTCTACCCAGAAAGTTTAAACCTCAGTCTAAAAGCAGGTTTATTAAAATCAAAGTAATGCTGCTTTTCAACTATACATTTGCTTGGGTGCAAAAAAAACCATTGTAGCAAATCTGGGGTGATCTGTGAGGGTGGGGAGCAGGAGACAAGGGCAACAAACATATGGCCGGCCTGGGTATCTACCTAGAGGGAGGACAGTTTAATATTTTCCATTGTAACAATGTCATCTAACACATTTCTCATAAAACAATTTATTATGTATATTTCCTTTACTTTCATTACTGTATTACCAAGTTTGAAAATATGTCCCTAGGTGAAGCATATCACTTTGTTAGCTTTGTACCTATCAATGGACATCTGTTTGAGTTGGATGGCCTGAAGCCATTTCCCACAGACCATGGGCCTTGGGCCACAGACGAGGACTGGACAGATAAGTTCCGAAGAGTCATGGCTGAGAGGTTGGGCAGAGATGCTGGAGAACAGGTCCATGATATCAGGTAATAAATATTAATATTTTAACTTGATTATGAGATAAGAAATTTGAGTTTTGAAGTGCTTTTGTTTTTGTGTTGGAGAGCTACCAATAAAACTGATATTTCTTCACCGACTCATCTTCATTTTATTTCTAGAACAGAACAATTTGAGAGTACTTTGTAAAGCAAAGCTGCAAGATATTAGGCGGGTCCACACACAGCAAGCATATGTGCGAGGCAATTTGTGTTTTCCTTGCCTGACCATGCTGCCTCAGCCGAAGCACGTCTACACTGGCTGACCTAATTATTAGAAATTAAATTGTGCCGATTGTTAGTGGCATATCGTGTGCTCTTTCATAAGCTAATTTTGTAATCAATCTACAAATTATTTCAGATTCAATTTGATGGCTGTAGTGCCAGATCGAAGAATTGCCATAACACAGAAACTGAATGCACTTGAAGTCAACCAGAAAAGAGTAAAGGACGCCATCTCTAAAATAGGAAAACATTTAAGGCATCTACTTGTGAAAAACAGGGACAGTGGTAATAAACTTAAACAAACATATTAATTATGTACAATAATAATACATATAATAGGGGGGGGGGGGGGGGTGTAATATCTCTGCAGCTGAATGTACACAAATATGTAATGATTATCCAAATGGACAGCACAAATTTGAATTTGGAAAATAAAGAGAAAATTATAATGTTCTAATTGTTCTTTCACTAGTTGGTGCTGGAACGAAAGGCCCACAGTCCCACCTACAGTTTATTTACTTCAGTGAAATTTGAACCATCTTGAATTGAAACAGAGTTTCATTTTATTTATTTATAATGCGCGGCAAGTAATTAAAACCTGCGCAGAAGTTTAAATACTTAAAATATATCTGTTTACCTACCTATAATTTTTTTTATGCCAAAATAATAATATGGTTTTAACACTTTTTTACTCAAGTGTGCCTGCACAGTAGCGGCCAAGTCTGTTCTTATACTGTGTTGAATTCGAATTCAATTGGCAATTTTTCTTTTATAATTGCCTTAGTTTTGAAGTAGTTTAAGCTAACATTATGAATAGGTAACAAGATTCATATTTCAAATGTATGTTTTGTGTATTTTCAGAGCAACCACAAATTAACCCAGAATCAAATGAAAATTCATTGCAAGATAATGAGATTGAGTTTAGTGAGAGGACTATCCTATTGGCTCTAGAGCAGGCGCAGTCTCAGCTATATGACATAGACTACACACAACCAGTGTACATAGAGATTGGTCCCACAGATAGGCAGAACCAGGATACTAGTTTTATTTTAGGTTTGTAACATTAAATTTAACTGTCTTGTTTAAACATCCTTGTTACCACTTCTGCAAGTCCAATGTTTATCCTGAGAATGACGTATTTTGTACCATGTTTGGATATGTTATTTAGTTAAACCTTTTAACGGGTATAAGAGTATCAGATATTATGCAAAATTAAACCCTATCTTACTTTGAAATAAAGTTCAAAATCAGTAAAATATTCCTTTGCCTTATAAAAGCTTAAATTATATTACAAATTATAACAAAGAAATTACGTTTCAGCGGACCCTGTTGAGCAGGGTGAAGTGGTGAAGTTTTTCACCCTAAATCGGGACAGTCAAATACTTGGAGATGTGAGTATTTTTATAACAAAATACATAAGTTAGTATAAGCAGAGTTATTCATAGTGGAACAGATGTGAAGTCAGAGAAAAACTCCCCTCCTCATATAGGGACCGTGCGCGTTGGAGGGTCTGCCAACTTGTGGCCTGAATCGGAACAATGCATATGTACATTTACGCGTCACGTTTCTTTTTGTTTCTTGTGCATAGTCGGTTCTGCCATCTTGTGGGCTACATCAGAACAATAAACATCAAATTTACGCCTCGCGCCAAAAATCTGACGGTTCCTGTGCTGCCTCCTACAGTTCATGCACGCTCCCTATATTGTACGGAGCAGCACAGCGCCATCTACATCACCTGTCAAATTCGGAACACGAATTTCTCTTAGACTTTACGCATCTTATGGCATCAATAAAATTTTTGTTCCTGCATACTAAAAAATCTATTCCAGATTTACCCTACATCCATCACAGCCATAGTGAAGAGCAACGACACACCCATTCTAGCGTACAGGGAGGTGGCGCCCGAGGAGCCGTTCAAGCCGCGGAAGGTGCTGTTCACACACGCGGAGCTGAACGCTATGATGAGCTGCATCGTGGCTGAGATACAGCTGTGCCAGCAGGCGCTGAATGATGAGAATGATAAGAGGGATATGTATAAGGTATAACTTTTTTTTCGTCTGAAAGTGTAAAACTTGACACGTATACGTAAAAGAGTGTATAATTAAATAAATATCGTCCTTATAGATCGTGTCATTCACGAAGACGCGTGTCTTGACTCGTATTGTCATATCATTAAAGGTTAGATGTGATCAATCTGTGAGGAGGATTTTTTTTATATTATAGGACTTTATTACACAAATTGACTAAGTCCCACGGTAAGCTCAATAAGGCTTGTGTTGCGGGTACTTAGACAACGATATATACACCGTGTTTTTATTGAATTGCGTTAACTCCGGGGTTTCGGTAAGTACGTTTAAGGAAACTAAATGGCATAGTTAGTTTTCAAAAAAAAAAAATTTTTTTGTTTTTTTTTTATTATTTTTATTTTTATAAAAGTAACTAAATGTTGCATATAGCGTTGTTGTAACACGGGCATTACATTTAACTCAACAAAACAATTGAAAACTGTGACATATCAATGTCATTTCGAACGTCGATCGTCCGAGATAGTACTTACGTTTAGTAGCAAATGTATGAACTCGCACTAAACACTAATCAAGAAGTAAACAGGCCCTAAGGCAAGTGTACACGCTCGTAAGGGTCTTATAAGATAAAAATGAATGATTGATTATCTCCGAAAGGGAGTTAGTTAGAATATCGGTATCTTTGAGAAAGTTACTTTATTTAAGCTCAGGAATGCACCCTCGAAATTAACGCAAATCAAAAAAAACACGGTGTATATAATATATACATATTTATAAATTCTTAAATGTATAGAAAACATCCATGACTCAGGAACAAATATCCATGTTCATCACACGAATAAATGCCCTTACCAGGATTTGAACCCGGGACCATCGGCTTCATAGGCAGGGTCACTACCTCACTACCCACTATGCCAGACAGGTCGTCAAACGACACAGGATATGAACTATAAATTGTTATGCGCTTCCTCAGATTCTGAGAAATTTGACTTTTTTATTAAATATTATTAGGAACTCAGTATTTGTATATATTTCGCGGTCTTATGTTTGTATAGGATGAACATTCAGGATCTGTGTGTATTTTACTGAAGTCGATGGAATTTGAATCTTCTGTACAGTGGTTATATTCTATATTTAAATGGCTTCGCCGGGCCGTAGGTGCACCGCTCCGTGTAGAACCGTTACGTAAATAAAGAACGTAACTACAACGTACGGTTTAAATTCCTTTGACCTAGACTCGCAGACTCAACGCCTTTGATGCGAATCGTACTATCAGCAACGTTTATATAGCCATCGGAGGACCTTACGTCTTCGCAATAAGATTTACAAATAGTAAGTTAAGTGTCCCGTCGCGCAGGTGGACGACTGCCGGCGCACGCACAACTACGACGAGTTCATCTGCACGTTCCTGTCGATGCTGGCGGAGCGCGGGTCGCTGGCGGAGCTGGTGGCGGCGCAGCTGGAGCGCGGGCGCGCGCCGCGCGTGCGCCGCCGCCGCGCGCGGCCGCGCCCCCGCCCGCGCCCGCGCCCGCGGCCCCGCCCGCAGGTGCGCGCCAGCGCGCGCTCCAGGAAGTGACACTCCGCAGTTCCCACGACTACTGGCGGAGCGCGGGTCGCTGGCGGAGCTGGTGGCGGCGCAGCTGGAGCGCGGGCGCGCGCCGCGCGTGCGCCGCCGCCGCGCGCGGCCGCGCCCCCGCCCGCGCCCGCGCCCGCGGCCCCGCCCGCAGGTGCGCGCCAGCGCGCGCTCCAGGAAGTGACACTCCGCAGTTCTCACCACTACTTGGGAAGGTTTTTGATACCGCCTGTTTTGTATTTGGCCCATAATTTCTCTCAAACATGCTCGGAAATGGTCGCATTTTGTTAGTAAATCGAAAACGCAAAGTGCCTATTTTTTGTTCCAGCGACGACAACGCACGGCCATCGCACGCCCGGCGGGGACGGAGCGGGCAAATATGAAATTCATATGACCGATACAAAATGTTTAAATTTATTTAATTTGATTAATTTAACAGCCGTTGAAATTATTTTTACAAAATTTTTAATCTTGGCTGAATGCCGAATACCTAGGTCTGTGCTTCCGATGCCTACCCTATCAAGAATGTTTGATATGTCACCATATTTAAGAATTATTTCACTTTTAATTTAGTTTTTTCTTCATAAGTGTGATGAAAAACATTGTAACTCCGGGGGTAAAAATATTGCAAACTCGGGTCTTCAATTACCACCCTCGTATTCAAAATTTCACTTACCCCCCTCGTTGCACAATGTACTATTATATTTCAGCATTTCCTTACATGTTTGAGAAAATGGCGTTTTATAAGTTTTAATCGTGTGTCGAAAGATGGCAGTAAATTTACTGTGGCTACAAAGTTTTCTTTGACAATCCAACTCTATTTCAAATTCTCTTTGTTACTAGTATATAGTTAGTATGTACAGTCACGTCTGAAAATATCGGCATAATATCGGTACGGACAAAGTGCCAATAATATATATACACTACTATATGGGCAATAAGGTCATGTATACATAATTTTTGTTCTTTCTCCATATCCATATTTTCAGACGTGACTGTACTAGTTGTAATTCAGAAGGTTTTTGGTGCCGCCTATTTTTTTTGTTTTATGGCGTTATTCATAATAACCTAAAATGACCTTGATAATCGTTTTTCCCTATATTATATTTTTGTTAGTTAGAAAGAGACAATATTGAACTGAGGTTTACTAGGTGCGATGGATAAGGGGGTAAGTTTGGTCAATTTCCTTAGTAAAACCGGCGTCAAAGCCATTGATGCAAACGGCTGGTCCTTCTAAGAAGTTTGACCTCCGCGGGGACAGATGAGAATACACCTTGAAATTCTATTGACTCAATGTGATTTATAAGACGAACTTTGTCTAGAAAAGAGGTTAAACAAAGTGGTATACCACTCCGAGGTACCTTCGTTTCTTGTAATATTTATATAAATAGGTTTTCCATCTTAATTTCGGTAATTGTGTTACTTTTCCTGTTCCTGCTCTTCGCCATTTTCTTCCTTCGCAAATCTTCTCTTTTTCGTGAGCGTCAAGTGGACGTCACCGAAATATTTAAAAAAATAATCTACCTTCTGTGTACCTCTCCCTAAAACGAGATATTGAACAAAAAGGTCCAACGGCCATTCTGACGTCAGGATGGCGGGTGGACCTATTAAATCTTGGTTTATTTCACGCAAAATTTCTGTGATTATGCTGTGCCTCCAGTCACAAAATAAAAAATAAACAGGTCCGTTCCCGCCGTTCATGAAAATACATACCTAAACTTGCCCGACTCACTAGGGTTGCTTCTGTATTAATTTCGAATTTTAAAAAGGAGTAGGTAATATAAGTTTACAGACATACATACATCTTGTCATGTTTACATTCCTTAGAGGCAAAGAGCATATAATCACTACGTTTTAAGAGACGGGACTTCCATACTAGCGAGTGGAATCCCTTTGTTTCGCAAATCATTACCAAAATGTACGACAAAGAACTGTCAAAGAACCATAGTACCAACATAAGAAATTTAAATAGTGTAGTACGCTACACGCTTGCGTTTCTTATCGATATCGATAAAATGGGGAGGGTTGAAATATAGACTTTTGTCTACAAATTTTGTACTCGAAATCAAGTTAGGATCGAGTCCACATTTAAGTTGTATGTTATATAGTGGATAGTTCTATGAGTGGACTAATACGTGGTCGGGCTTAATGTGGACTCGATTTTTTTTTAGAACACCTTGTTGTTATTCACCACTAGGAAGGATCAAAGTAGCACTTTTTTCCCTACTAGGAGGGATCACTTTTTTCCTCTTTTTCATACTTCTTAGCTTAAATTATTTAATTACCATTGATTAAATTTATTTATTTATTTGTACCATAATAATTTCCTCACAGGTGATGTGAAAAGCAGTATGTAAATTTATCACGTGGTAGCAAAAATATTTCCACCTTAGGGTGGTATTCCACCTATCCAATTTCTTGGTCCAATGTCATTGCGTCTCAGTCTGTCATTAATCAAAATGTGAGACGCAATACACATTGGACAAAGAAATTGCATAGGTGGAATACCACCCATAACACTTGAATCCCTCACTACGCTACGATTCTATTTTAGAATACCTTGTTACACTCAGATTGTAATTATAAAATCCTTCACTATTTTTTTCTTAATTTTTTTTTATTAAAAGCACTATTTTTAAAATGATCTGCAGATACATGTTTCAATAAATGTAACTTTTCTATGGGAAGATGTATCAGGTCTTCGTTCCCAACAAATTTAACCCACTGCCTGCATCTGAAAACATACAGCCTTGGTTATGTACAGTTTATATTCCAAGTGTTTGCTAATGAGATGATCAACTGATTATTTAGCGCTAATATGCATCTATAAATCAAATCATATATGTTAAATAATGACCATTAATGCATAGATGATAGATAATTTTCCACTGAAAATCTTCGACGAATTAATTTTGTGTCATATTGCATGCAAGTTCTCAGGAAATTTCACATATTTTATTTAATTACTTACACTGATATACAAATAAACATACAATTATCGATAGTTTTAGTACATCCCTAGTTCACAACTAAAAATAATATAAAATATCAAATTTTCGATGTGTTTAAAGCCTGCTGCACCAAAATAAGGTCAAAAGTATCTAAAGCAATACGTACCGGTCTTTATCCAAGGGAAATTTCGTCATAAAATCCCTTTTTTCGTGATTTTCTCGAGTGGCTCGCTTGCCACATATTTCACACTTAGTAAACCGTTTTCTCGGTGGCATTGTAACAAACTCGTTCTTTACTCTGATCACGGTTCACTATTTTCGATATTTTCACTAAATAATAAAGAAATTGCACGAAATACCCGAACAAAACATTGAAGCCTTCATAACAAACAAAACAATTAGGCTGACAGTTGACTTGATGTAAACTTGACAGAATAAATAGCACCAGTGCCGGATTAAGACATTTTGGTGCCCTAAGCATTTCTAGACCATGGTGCCCCCTCATCAAGATTACATTGAATTTTCTTGGTAAATTGAATGACGTTTATTACCGCATTACTTCTTCTTCCTCGCGTTGTCCCGGCATTTGCCACGGCTCATGGGAGCCTGGGGTCCGCTTGACAACTAATCCCAAGATTTGGCGTAGGCACTAGTTTTTACGAAAGCGACTGCCATCAGACCTTCCAACCCAGAGGATAAACTAGGCCTTGTTGGGATTAGTCCGGTTTCCTCACGATGTTTTCCTTCACCGAAAAGCGACTGGTAAATATCAAATGATATTTCGTACATAAGTTCCGAAAAACTCATTGGTACGAGCCGGGGTTTGAACCCGCGACCTCCGGATTGCAAGTCGCACGCTCTTACCGCTAGGCCACCAGCGCTTATTACCGCATTACTTCTGAGAATAGAATTTTCAATCCGTCACATCATTTTATCACGGAAATTGACAGAACTGCAGTATTAATGTTCCAAGAGTAGGTAAGGTAAAGTGTAAGCAAATTCGAAGACCGTGCTTCGCATAAGTCCGGAGGCCAAGCCAACCATGGTCCAAGTGTAAGCGAAGACGTAAGACATAGGCAGTATTCCGCACAGGATTTTGGAACCTCTAGAGCTTTCCTGCGAAGCTCATTCATGTGAGGACAAAGGCCGAGCTTCAGTAGGGGCTTAGCCATTGGCCATTGATTTTCAGAACAAGTACCAATGGCCACAAATGTTTTAAATAGCAAATTATTGTTTACGAAAAATGGACTTAATAGGGTAAGTTTTAAAATTACCTCTGACCAGACTTTTCAAGGCCGGCGTTGTCCCCATGGTCTCGGAGAAGACTGTGTAAAGTCGACATCATTATTTTGACGTTGGAGGTAATTTTAGAACTTAATCAAACGCGAATAAGTCTCGTTTTCTTAAATAATAATGTGTCACAATTAGGCCAATACAATTAGATTTTTTCGACCTAAAAATACGTGTAATCCGAGTTTGCTCCATTCCAGGAGGTGTGCATAAATGTTTCCTCTTTTTCAGTTTTTTTGCTTGTAAATCGAAAACGGTACGGCCGACGGAAAATTTGTTCTAATTACAAGTATTATTAAAATTGATATCTGAGGATCCGAAATGTAATTTAACTATGTTCTTGCAATAAAATATATTGATTGATTGATTGATTTAAGGTACCTTAATATGTATTCGTAGTACCTAAATTGTAAATTTGGTCGACATTTTTTATTTTTGGTAAAATCATGTTAATAATCCGAAAACGCTTTCTTCCCAGTGTCTGATCCACCAAGTGCTATTGTAATTGATAGTGGGTTCCTTCTACATCAGGGGTGGCCAACTTGATTAGACCCAAGATCTCCTGTTTACCGAAACCCTGTGCGATCTACGTAATTGGTATTTCGTAAAACCTTAAATGAAACTGGTCTACGTATTTATATTTTTTGCCTTGCCACGATCGACTGGACTAACAGTCGCGATCGACCGGGTCGATCGCGATCGACCTGTTGGCCACCCCTGTTCTACATCGAGTGGTTTGGCAATCCAAAGGAAAAAATAATCTCCTAAGGATCCCAAAATGTATGCACACCTCCTGGGATAGATCAAACTGGGATTACACGCATTTAGGACCAAATAAATGTATTAAAACAATTTCCAGCTTGCTGGGAATTAATTCCTCAAAATATTTTTTTGGATCTAATTTGATTGGCCTAAATCGTGAAGGTGTTTTTAAAGGCAAAGTCTAAGGCTGAATGCGCGGAGCGTTCGATCAGCGCTTACGGATGAGGCCAAAGGTCGAGCTGGAAGAAAGCAAGGCTTGAATTTGACCAATGGCGAGGTATGAATAGCTGGACGTCCGCAGCGTCAGATCGCGGCGCGTTATCATATAATACAACTAATGGCGAGGTGTGAGCAAGGCAGCCCAGCTGCGAAAGAGGACAGCATGGATTTGGATCCATGGGGCAGTTTGCATAAAGTAGAAGGCCTGGCGTCGCATAAGACCTAACGCCGAACTGCAAAAGAGTAGCTT
The DNA here is from genome assembly GCF_033807575.1 of Cydia pomonella. NCBI lineage: Eukaryota > Metazoa > Arthropoda > Insecta > Lepidoptera > Tortricidae > Cydia > Cydia pomonella. The sequence goes on along the minus strand of NW_026907791.1, from coordinate 211,946 downwards.
GAAATCGAACCTATGTAATCACGGTCCTCCTACTGCTCGGCCTTTGCCTTAACTCGAAAGCGCAACTTGATAAGATGCTTTTGTTTTTCGGCCTTCGCAGGGCCCTTTATTACATTTTGACAATTAGGTCGCAGGATCGCGGCTCTGCAGCAACTCGGCCTGGCCGACACATCTGGTGTGCAAGAGACCAAAATACGCTACAAAATCGGTACCTAATCTACGTCGAGAAAATCGGTTGGCCACAAGCCCGACGGTAAGATTTTTTGGCCATGAGCTTTGATGGCCTCCTCGTAAGGTTGGAGATGTGCTTACGTGTACTCACTCTCTTACGACCCTTCATTATTAGATGGGTACTTGCACACGTATCAAAAAGTTTCGTGTACATAAGTACTACACTACGAATGCGATGCTGATGCAGCCTGCGCGTTTTTTTTCCTATGATTTTGGTGCCCCCCTAGACGTGGTGCCCTAAGCAAGTGCTTATTTTGCTTAATGGTTAATCCGGCACTGAATAGCACTGACGTTTTATTTTTCTTCGTTGGCAAAGATTTGCGAAACAAGTTCCATACAAAACTTATTTTGTTCCTAGTTGCGTCAGCCTGCTTAGAGCCTGCATTTTGACGTACATGACAGTAGGTACCTACGTAGCTGCGGGGACGTTAAGTGAGCAACACCCGCACAGCCACAGCCCGACTAAGCTTTGCCCGAGAACGCCTGTAAATGTAACGTCTGTGTGCGTAAATGTCACGTCTGTGTGCGTGCGGCGAAAATGGCACTTTGTACAGTCAGCGTCAAATACTTCGTAGCAGTCAAAGTAGCCAAATAGTTCGGTACACCACGCTGACTGTACTGAGCGGACTCTGCTCCGGCGCGCGCCGCCGATATTTACTTTGTGCTCCAGTGTACCTCCAATAGAAAGCCGTGTACCTCGCCCTTAAGCGAGATATTTAAAAAATAAGGTTTACCAAGGCAGACTTTTGGGAGAGATACAGCTTTTGTTAAAGGTACACTTGAGATCCACCCGCCATCCTGACGCTCACCTCTTTTTCTCTGAAGTTGTATGATATAAGGATAATCATGGCTTTCATTTATTTAGCCATTAATATTTAGATATTTTATTGCAAGTTTATATTGCTTTTGATGTGGCTCTAAAGACCTTGATTGTAAAGAATAAATGAAACAAACACGTTAAAAACGATTTTTATTAGTATACTACGAACAGCGCCGTATTTACATGGTCGTCATATTGTTAAAGAAATGTAACAACAACAACTATTATTGATTGCTTAGGCACATACTTCATCTAACAACTTCCTTAAAAGTTAAGTAACATTCAATTGTTAGTTATGGGAGGAGCTTATCATTTAGGATACATGGTATGATAGTTAAGTTACACTTGCATTGGTGCTTACTTCTTGATAAGTCTATTTTCGGCTCTTAAAACTCGATAAGCATAAGCTTGTTTATTTATTACATTAATTGTGATGCACTAAAATATTGAGACGACGTTTAAAATTATCTAGTTACGTTATAAAAATGATCAAGAAAATACAGTGTGGTCTTCTCATTCGGATTTGTATATATCTTTTCAGTTGACAGTTTCATTGTTTTACACTGAAAAAGTTTTGAAAAAAATCCAGATAAAAAATACAAGAATAAAAAATAAAAGTAATAATATTGATTCTGTTTGATTCAAGTCACGCATAGTTTAACAGACACAAGATGATATCACAATGCATCGGAAGATTATTGTCAGACCCGGAAATTGGTATTATTTACACAGCAATAGTGACCAGTTGAAATAGCTAAAGAAGATCGATAGGTACTGTAAAACGTCAGCAAGGCAAGTGGCTCGTTGATAAAACAATTCATTTATATCACAGACTAACAGAAACATTAAGAAGAGATTTATTCTCACTACATATATGGCACTAATCACACTAAAATCCGAAAGTAAGCTAACAATCAAAGGCAGTGTTTAAATATTATATCTGTAGATAATTCGGAGTTTAATTTACGTCGTTCCCATCCATCGCACGCCGCGTTTACCTTCCGTCACTCGCCGTAGTCATTACTTTGGTCGAAAGAGACCCCTATCGCCCCTGAGGTTGACCAACGTCACGGATTGTCGCAAACGGGCAACCAACTACAGAACACAAAATCCAATCTAGAATAATATCAATTTTATACGTAATTAAAAACCTACAGAAATATTCAAATCCTGTTACATTTCAATGACAATATAACAAAATTTCTACGACTATGGGCATGTCAACAATATACTCCCGTACTAATTAAGTAAAGAAATAATACTCGACATAACAATTCATAAAATCATTTGTTTATCGGACTCGCCGGTAGCACCAGACACCGGACACCGTGGCGGCGCGGTCCGGGCTCACAACCGAAACTTATTGCTATTATCACTACATTTCCATTGCACTACATCGGATTACGATAAAATTGTGAATTTGAAACGGAAGCATAAAATTAAACCTACATCTATACACAATGACTGCAGGACCTCAAAATCGGTATCGGTCCTTTTAAAAATAATTCGTGCATGCATCTGCTTAGCGTATCAATCAAATATTAAAATACAAGCAAAGCTGACATTATTTACGATACAAGTCCGGAAAGTACGAAACTCGCAACGAGTGGCGATAAATTAAAACGCGACTGAAGGGAGAATTTGAAATCGACACGAGTTGCGAATTACCTATCCGCACGTATATCGTACAACGTTTTACAGAACATATGGGCCTTTAAACTATCGAGATAGGCACGAAAAGTGCTCATTCCCACACTAGCATGGGAAAGTAGCTCCATGTGTACTGTAAATGGGCCTTTAAACTTTCGAGATAGGCACGAAAAGTGCTCATTCCCACACTAGCATGGGAAAGTAGCTCCATGTGTACTGTAAATGGGCCTTTAAACTTTCGAGATAGGCACGAAAAGTGCTCATTCCCACACTAGCGTGGGAAAGTAGCTCCATGTGTACTGTAAATGGGCCTTTAAACTTTCGAGATAGGCACGAAAAGTGCTCATTCCCACACTAGCGTGGGAAAGTAGCTCCATGTGTACTGTAAATGGGCCTTTAAACTTTCGAGATAGGCACGAAAAGTGCTCATTCCCACACTAGCGTGGGAAAGTAGCTCCATATGTAATGTAAAGGTATTTACAGTGTCAATTTAAAACACTCCCTTCGGTCGTGTTATAATTTATCGCCACTCGTTGCGAATTTCATACTTTCCACACTTGTATCGTAAATCACTAATTACTGTGTTTACACGGCTGCCAAGGAGATATTTAATCGAGAAACAGATAATATTTTTCCATAAATAAATACATAAATAACTAATATAAATAGCTTTCTCATCTAAATATATACCTCCAGGTTAATTTCATATAAAATCATTGTCGAAAAAAAACTGTTCCGATTATTTTACTGATTATTAGAAGCATTTTAGAATAAGCATAAACCTTCGAGACATAACAGATTAAATTATTTTTGATCAGGATTGCTCTTCTTTAATATTTTTTCCAAAAAATGCATTTCATAAGAAACATTGTATTTCCGGGACATATGGTTATAGTGAGTGACAATCCCATTAGTTCGTGTGATAATCTTAAATATCTCGAAGATCCAGTATTTTCTTTATTTTCGCTTACTTTATTTTGAGCTTTTTTTACTAAAATCACCCTGACTAGAAGCAAATGTCATTAGATCATTAATTAGGCATATTATTTATCTTCATAGTGTACACAATTCAACCAAACTTTATCGTATAAGAATATAGAAAACTGAAAACCGATTTTAGGTCCTACGAAATCATTGTGTTCAGGCGTGATTTGAGCGAAATCCGCAACTTACGCACATGCACATAAACCTATTGCACACTGCGAGACTTAAAATAACGCATAATTATTTGATCGAAATAATTACCATCAAAATTTGACTAATAAAAAAATCTACATCAAACCTTATCACGCTAACTACTACGGCATACATTCTTCGATAATAAGGAACAATATCATCAATCAATAATTATAAAGTAACAATGTATAATAAATGTTCACAGGGCCGGATTGAGCCAAATAGGCTTTTAAGGCCTGGCCACATCAGTTGAGTATGTAGCAAGTTTTCTTCTTTCTACGTAGTACATCGCTTGCGTTGTGCCGTAAGCGATGCGCTACGAAGGGAGCAAGAGCCGAGCTGGAGTACGCATGATGTGTGCATGGGCCTATCGGTATTGCTTGCAGGCATTTTCCTTCATTTTATTAGAATAGGGCCACAGTTAACGAGTTATCAATGAACACGAATAAAATTGATTCAAAGAATATTTCGACGGATGTCACTTTGACCCCCGAACTAGATACGCTCACGGCGCTATCGCTTTTGTGGAGTAAATTGTAAATCGTTAACGTTTTAACGGTAACTGTCCAGTAAATTCGTTGTCTGTAGAATCTAGTCAGCCCATAACTAAGCCTGCCTTCATTGCCTCTATGGTTAATCCGGCCCTGGATGTAAAGTGGGAGTGGATTACGGCCGGCGGTTTCAACTCTCTGTGGACGCGTCTCCGCCCGCGTTTAGCTCCGTCTTCTCGACTTTCTCTTTGCCGGTGCTCAATTCAGCTAGGCCCGGGATCGGTAAGTCTTTTAGTTGTCTTTTTTCTATTTCTGCTTTGAACTGCTCAATATCTTGAGGGCTGAAAATGTTAACAATTATTAGTAATTTAAAAAGTGATAACGATCATAAAGTATGTGGATACGTTTGTGTCATGTACCATCAAAACTACTGTCCTTTTGGTGACCGGGGTGTCACGACGTGTTTAGAACTCGGGGGGCAGGTTATGTTTTTAACCGACATCAAAAGAGGGAAAAGTTTTACTAGAATAAACACCGTACTCGAGTGAGTTTATCAAATGTTTTCCGTGTCGGGTCGTGTCGTGTGTACCTACCTGATCTGCACGAAGAGAATGCCGTTGATGAGGTTGAGCATGTCGATGACGGAGGCCATGCCGGGCGGCTGGATGTGCAGCGGCGGGTGCTGCGGCGGCGCGTGCGGCGCGCGCGCGTAGGCCTCGGCGAGCCGCTTCTGCAGCACCACGGCCTGCGTCGTCAGGTGCCGCAGGCACTCCGACGACTCGCGCGTCTTCTCGTGCTTCTCGCCCAGCTGCGATCACAAAACCGGCATCGTGTTACAGACAACTAGGGTAATGCAGACTCAACACTAGTCAATAGTAAGAAACGGCAATGTTGAAGCTTTAAGTGCTTACACAAGAATTTGGCTGAATTTGGAAATGATATTTGCTTCGACTATTTAGCTGAATAAATAATATCAAGTAAATATTCACCTACGCTACTAGACACAAGAGGAGAAAATACGTGATCCTGCGACATTTTCTTCTAATAAGTCTGAGATCGAAGCGTAAGATAGATCTGCATCTATTTATACAAGTACTTAACATCCCTATGACCGGTACTCACCAGCTGCTTGTATATGGAGTAGGTCTCCTTCTCGTGCGTGAGCGCGGCGCGGAAGTCGCCGAGGCAGGACAGCGTGCGCGCGAGCAGATGGCGCGCCACGGCCGCCTTGAGCGAGCAGTACTCACCAGCTGCTTGTATATGGAGTAGGTCTCCTTCTCGTGCGTGAGCGCGGCGCGGAAGTCGCCGAGGCAGGACAGCGTGCGCGCGAGCAGATGGCGCGCCACGGCCGCCTTGAGCGAGCAGTACTCACCAGCTGCTTGTATATGGAGTAGGTCTCCTTCTCGTGCGTGAGCGCGGCGCGGAAGTCGCCGAGGCAGGACAGCGTGCGCGCGAGCAGATGGCGCGCCACGGCCGCCTTGAGCGAGCAGTACTCACCAGCTGCTTGTATATGGAGTAGGTCTCCTTCTCGTGCGTGAGCGCGGCGCGGAAGTCGCCGAGGCAGGACAGCGTGCGCGCGAGCAGATGGCGCGCCACGGCCGCCTTGAGCGAGCAGTACTCACCAGCTGCTTGTATATGGAGTAGGTCTCCTTCTCGTGCGTGAGCGCGGCGCGGAAGTCGCCGAGGCAGGACAGCGTGCGCGCGAGCAGATGGCGCGCCACGGCCGCCTTGAGCGAGCGTGCGCCGTGCACCGCGCTCGTCACGCTCAGCGCACGCTCCACGAAGCGCAGAGACAGCTCGTATTCGCCGACGGCGTGCAGTATTAGCGCGATGTTGCTCTGAAACGATAACGAAACGTTTAAGAGCCCTTAATCCTTGGAGCGTTCTCCGATTTCACGAAATAACGCTCGATAGATGGCGTTGGCGCTCGGTACGCGAGCGCCGGCAACGCGACGCGCGTTTCAATGCAGACTAGAATAATCTTGATAGTTTTCAATATAATTTCAAGCAACATTAATTTTAGTGTTATATGATATCATATGGGCACTCTTTATTTTATTTTATATGCACAGTAGTTTTTTTTATGTACACTACTACTAAGTGTACAGACTACAGAGTGTACTATAACCCTTGCTCTTTATTCTGTCTCTTTCACACCAATGGAAAATGAAGAAGTTAGTAAATGACTGCAGGTATAAATAAAGTATATTAGTGCGATAGAGAGACAGATAGTGTTTCGTTGTCGTATCGTAAACGATTGGCATGTTGGCCACACACTTGCTTGGTGCCTAGCCAAAATACCAATCGTTTGCGTATATTAGTGCGATAGAGAGACAGTAGTGTTTCGTTGTCGTATCGTAAACGATTGGCATGTTGGCTACGCACCCATGATACCTAGCCAAGAAGCCAATCGATTGCGCATATTAGTGCGATAGAGAGACAGATAGTGTTTCCTTGTCGTATCGTAAACGTTTGGCATGTTGGCTACGCACCCATGCTGCCCAGCCAAGATGCCAATCGTTTGTGCATATTAGTACGAGAGAGAGACAGATAGTGTTTCGTTGTCGTATCGATTGGCATGGTGGCTACGCACCCATGCTGCCTAGTCAAGATGCCAATCGTTTGCGCACATTAGTGCTATAGAGTTTCAGTGTTATTTGAAATCACGTTAGGGTTTGTATTATTATTTATGACCCGAATGAAGTCCATCCAGGTTCTTATGATGGAGTCATTATAATTCCATCGTGCTTGGGCTCAAAAGATTTGCCCTGACGAACACCATCGATCTAGATGAGGTCCAGGGTCTCATGACGGAGTCAGGAGTTGGTCACCAGAACTCCCCAGAACTCCTAATCTACTCATCATAACTCCATCGAGTTTGGGCTCAATAGATTTACCCTGATGAGCACCATCAATCTAGATGAAGTCCAGGGTCTCATGATGGAGTCAGGAGTAGGTCACTAGAACTCCTAATCTACTCATTATAATTCCATCGTGTTTGGGCTCAAAAGATTTGCCCTGACGAGTACCATCGATCTAGATGAAGTCCAGGGTCTCATGATGGAGTCAGGAGTTGGTCATCATAATTCCTAATCTACTCATCATAACTCCATCGTGTTTGGGCTCAATAGATTTGCCCTCACGAGCACCATCAATCTAGATGATGTTCAGGGTCTCATGATGGAGTCAGGAGTTGGTCACTAGAACTCCTAATCTACTCATTATAATTCCATCGTGTTTGGGCTCAAAAGATTTGCCCTGACGAGTACCATCGATCTAGATGAAGTCCAGGGTCTCATGATGGAGTCAGGAGTTTGTCACCAGAACTCGTAATCTATTTATCATAACTCCATCGTGTTTGGGCTCAATAGATTTACCCCGATAAGCACCATCAAATTACCATTATGATGAATAGATTAGGAGTTCTGGTGACCAACTCCTGAGTCTATCATGAGACCCTCGACTTAATCTAGATCGATGGTACTCGTCAGGGCAAATCTTTTGAGCCCAAACACGATGGAGTTATGATGAATAGACTAGGAGTTCTGGTGACCAACTCCTGAGTCCATCATGAGACCCTGGACCTGATCTAGATTGATGGTGCTCGTCAGGGCAACTCTATTGAGCCCAAACATGATGGAGTTATGATGAGTAGATTAGGAGTTCTGGTGACCAACTCCTGACTCCATCATGAGACCCTGGACCTCATCTAGGTCGATGGTGCTCGTCATGGCAAATCTCATGAGCCCAAACACGTTGGAATTATAATTAGTAGATTAGGAGTTCTAGTGACCAACTCCTGACTCCATCATGAGACCCTGGACTTTATCTAGATTGATGATGCTCGTCAGGGCAAATCTATTGAGTCCAAACACGATGAGGTTATGATGAGTAGTTTAGGAGTTCTGGTGACCAACTCCTGACTCCATCATGAGACCCTGGACCTCATCTAGATCGATGGTGTTCATCAGGGCAAATCTATTGAGCCCAAACACGATGGAGTTATGATCAGTAGATTAGGAGTTCTGGTGACCAACTCCTGACTCCATCATGAGACCCTGGACCTCATCTAGGTCGATGGTGTTCGTCAGGGCAAATCTATTGAGCCCAAACACGATGGAGTTATGATGAGTAGATTAGGAGTTCTGGTGACCAACTCCTGACTCCATCATGAGACCCTGGGCTTCATCTAGATCTATGGTGCTCGTCAGGGCAAATCTTTTGAGCCAAAACACGATGGAATTATAATGAGTAGATTAGGAGTTCTAGTGACCAACTCCTGACTCCATCATGAGACCCTGGACTTCATCTAGATCGATGGTACTCGTCAGGGCAAATCTTTTGAGCCCAAACACGATGGAATTATAATGAGTAGATTAGGAGTTCTAGTGACCTACTCCTGACTCCATCATGAGACCCTGGGCCTCATCTAGATCTATGGTGCTCGTCAGGGCAAATCCCATGAGCCCAAACACGTTGGAATTATAATGAGTAGATTAGGAGTTCTAGTGACCAACTCCTGACTCCATCATGAGACCCTGGACTTTATCTAGATTGATGATGCTCGTCAGGGCAAATCTATTGAGCCCAAACACGATGAGGTTATGATGAGTAGTTTAGGAGTTCTGGTGACCAACTCCTGACTCCATCATGAGACCCTGGACCTCATCTAGATTGATGGTGCTCGTCAGGGCAAATCTATTGAGCCCAAACACGATGGCGTTATGATAAGTAGATTAAGAGTCCTGGTGACCAACTCCTGACTCCATCATGAGACCCTGGACCTCATCTAGATCGATGGTGTTCGTCAGGGCAAATCTTTTGAGCCCAAACACGATGGGATTATAATGAGTAGATTAGGAGTTCTGGTGACCAACTCCTGACTCCATCATGAGAACTTGGACTTCATCCGGGTCAAAAATAATAATGCAAATGCAAACCCTAACGTAATTTCAAGTAAAATGCGTTTTTCAGAAAATACCCTACTCATAGTGTTGTGTTCCTGCCGGTGAGTAAGGTTGCCAGAGCTCAACGAGGGGTGGGAGGGGGTTAGAGTCGGCAACGCGCATGTAACTCCTCTGGAGTTGCAGGCGTACATAGGCTACGGATACTGCTTACCATCAGGCGGGCCGTAAGCTTGTTTGCCACCGACGTAGTATAAAAAAAGGACCACTGAAAATCCATCAATAAGCGAGTGTTAAGCATAGTGTAAAAAATGAACTTTTATTAAGATTTTCTAATCGCAGTATATAGCACTTCTCGGAACTCCGTAGCTGATTACGATCGCAACGAATGCCTGACAATCGAGCACAGGTCCGTCCTCTAAGCGCGCTCCGCGCGGACTGAGCGGGGCGTCGCTGCTGCGTGATTTATACGTGTTTTAAAAAAATATAAATTTACGGCAATGTAGGTCCCATAGTTATGATTTTTTTTTTATCGGTTAACATAAAGTTACAGTTTGCTATAATATTATTTTTAAAGCAAAATATGCGTACAATTTGCGGAAAAAAATATAATAAAACCCTGTTTTCGCCAAAAAATGAAGAAAACTCGGAAGGTATTTTATCAGTTTTTTCAAATGAATCTTCGATTGTTAATCATTCCAGCCCCTCGTACGAGATATGTTGAATCAAATTGTAGTCATTCATGTAACAAATGATTCTTGTTTACAGCAAAATTGAGAACCGAAACGCCACATCTCACTGCAAAATTTGGAAAAGACTCCCAAAAAACTCATTAAAAAGAGGTTTAAAAGAGAAAATGAAAATTTGAACTGTTGGAGCCGCTAGTTTAGGAAACGATTATTTAAGTACGTTACCAGTTTTTGAATAAATACTAATAGTTACGTCGTAATCTTGAATGAAAAAGGAAGCATTTTACAAAATACGCTCGTCTGTAGGAATAAGGACTCTTAACAACATAGTTATAATGACCGCCGGTACCTAAAACTAGATAACTGCGAACTGCCACATTTAGGAGTTCATTACACCTATTGTTTTTCAGGACACGTTACGTTACGAAAGAAACTGAATGACTGACTGACTGACATATCAACGCACAGCCTAAACCGCTAGTTCTAGAGATTCCAAATTTGGCTCGTAGGTTCTTTAGAAGGTCTAGAAACTAAGAAAGGATTTTTCAAAATTCATCCCCTAAGGGGGGGGGGGGGGTGATATGGGGAAACAAGATTAGTTAGACTATTTTATTCGAAACTTTACAAGAGTATTCCTAACGATAAATGAGTGACAAAGTCTAAAAATCAACATGGGTATTATTTATATGGTTTATCGGGTCGCTCATTACGAAAATAACAACGATTTTAAAATCTAACGTTATGATATATATAATATAATATTATTATTTAATATTATAAATATATAAAAGAAGAAACTGACTGACTGACATATCAACGCACAGCCTAAACCGCTGGGTCTAGAGATTCCAAATTTACGTAGGTTCTTTACAAGGTCTAAGGTTGCACTAAGAAAGGATTTTTCAATGTTCACCCCCTAAGGGGGTGAAATGGGGGTCCAAAGTTTGTATGGGGAAACAAGATTAGTTAGACTATTTTATTCGAAACTTTAAAAGCGTATTCCTAACGATAAATGAGTAAACACGTGTGTTTCAAGTTTTGAGGATTCAACCCCTAACAGAGTAAGAGGGACCCCTTGACAAAGTGATAAAGTCTAAAAATCAACATGGGTATTATTTCTATGGTTTATCGAGTTGCTGATTACGAAAATCGCACGCTCTTACCGCTAGGCCACCAGCGCTTCGAAAATGGCATTGAATGATTTTAAAATTTAATATTGTCGACATGAATAATGTTGTATTTTTGCCAAATTGCAATTCAATCGGTCCAGTTGTTTCGAAGCAAATTGGTTGTAACAGATGGATTGACAGACAGCCACACGTGATCCTATAATGGTTCTTTTTAACTTTTGAGGTATGGAACGAGACCCGCGTTATCCTAATAGATACTTCGACAGTACTGTTTCTCCCACGGTCAGTTCTATGTGGCGTGCTCCCGTGTAAGTTCACCTCAAACTTTGGTTCTATTGCTACCACTTTCAAACATGGCTAAAAATGTTGTTTATAAGGAAGAACTTTAACAAGTATAAAGTTGTGGAATACTTCATGCATTTTTCAGAACATGATTCTAAGTCTAATAATCGCGGACAAACATACATACCTACATGCGTTCATACAAACATACGGGTCAAACTGAGAACCTTTTTTTTTGCTTTACGCGGGCTAAAGCTATTGTCTAATAACCCCTTTGGAAAACTCAGTCGCACCGCGGGGAAAGACTTCCGCCTAGGGTAGCTGTAGTGAAGTGCCCCCTAGGCGGTTTTTTATAAGTGTATTAACACTTTAGTGGAATCTTTATTCAATAGATGTCACGATAGGACTGAAGTAGGTGTAAGCAGATAAGACTGTATCGTCCGTAAAAAACGTACGTGTCTAACGCGATACTTCATTGTGTACGCTTCACCATGGTGCAAGGTCAAACCTAAACAGTCTCGACACATCACATGGCGACCCTGCCGCTGCAGGCCTACGACTTACATCGAGCAGCGCCATCTCCGGGTGGTTCTCGCCGCAGACGAGCAGCGCCAGGTAGCGCGCGCGGTACAGCAGCTTGAGCGCCGTGCTCACTTGCCCATTGGCGAAGCAGTACAGCGCCAGGTGAGACTGTAACGACACAAAGTTAACAATGTCAAGAAACAGTATCTAAAATTGACTTTTTGAAAGTAGAAAAAGATGATAGCAATTTCGACTTGTGTAGCTACCTAAATTCAAAAAAATCACGTACACATAATCTATGTATATATAATCTAACAGTATATAGATACTGATTCATATTTGGATGTACGTGATTCGCTTATATCTGCAAAGGGATGCAGGGTCAGGAACTCAGGATCAATACCACAGGCGTTTAGAACGCCTTTCTAATGAAGTATCTATATTGTAATAATATTCCTGATTGTATTATAGTAGACAGGAACCTCTACCAGAGTACCAAATTGGCCTGATAGTGATTCAATAATCAAACTCTCTTCAATATTAGTCATTTATATTTGTGGAACGATATTTTTGTCGTATTTGTAAGCAGAGTGATTGTATCATCTTGCCTTACATTCTGTGAACTCAATTTTGACCAGTATACTCACATATTCAGTAATAGTGTAAGGATGGTCGATGCCGTTGACCCTCTCGGACATGAGCACGGCCTTCTGCTGGTACGCCATCGCGTCCCTATGTTCGCCCGTCACGTAGCACAGTCGGGCGACCATCCGCAAGCACTGCGCGATCTCGCCGTGCATGGCTCCATATACGTTGTTGAGCAGGTTGAGGGCTTCCGCGATCAGTTCGTGGCCCTCGGATACGGAGCCCGCTTGGATTTTGTTTTGGCCCGTTGTGTAGAAATTGTAGGCGTCTGATGCCTGGAAAAGAAAAGGTTTATAATTTAAATTCACGTGTGCGTCATCTGCGGGTCTCGAGGGATTAAAAGTAAAAAAACACAATTCAGATATTTAAATCATTGGGTAGCTTTTTAAAAGTTAGTAAAATGATAATTACCCTAGGATTGATATGTTTGACTACGGGGAAGATATTCATAATGTCCGCGCTGGAGAATGTGGCTTTGTTCTTGCTGTCGAAGTCATATTCCCGCAACATAATTTGAAGTCCGACTTTCAATGCGAAAGACCTGTAAAAAATATGCCAAAAGGTCAGTGTCATAGCAGGTTCTGTCCCACTGACAGATAATATGTGATATGACGGTTTTATGGACATGAGTCATGCTTGTAGTACAAAAAACTAATATTAAAGCGCTATCCATATTAAAGCAGTACGAATCGGAAAAAAGAATCTGACAGCGGCTGAAATTTATGTTGAAACGCTAGAAATAATACCTAATTTGTGTGATACCAACCTGAGAAGTGATATTTTTTGTAGGCCGTGTTTTTCAATAATATTATCCATATTATCGGCAGCCAATTCATAACCCCAATACGCCTGGAAACAGAAATAAATGTTTTGTTACTCTATTACAATGTAGGCTTAACGAAATATGTTTGAAAAACCCTCCTCGCTTGACTTATTATCAACCCCTTGACCCTTTTCCACGTATCTTATCGTCGTTCCTAGAGACGGGCCCCGACGGAACGCGTCGGACAATATCCCCTTACCCCCTTATTCATAAACGTGTACTAAAGTTACGATGCCGCTAATCATCGTTTGTCCCTTTCCGACGTATTAGCATGATGGAAAGGGAAAAACGATGATTAGCGGCATCGTAACTTTAGTACACGTTTATGAATAAGGGGGTTAGGGAATAATTTCTTAAGTGCACGGGACTCGCAACATAATAGTAAAATGTTCACCTTGAGCTCCTGCTTGATCTGCGCGAACAGCGCCTTGGGCGTGAGGCTCTGCCACTCGGGCAGCGGGCCGGCGGGCGCGGCGGGCGCGGCGCGGCGCGGGCGGCGGCCGCCACGCTGGCGCCCGCGCGCCGGCGCCAGCGTGGCGGCGCCCGACACCGCCGGCGCCGCGCACGCGCCCAGCAGGCAGTTCAGGAAGTGCGCCACGCCGGACCCGATGCACATCGGCTCGCAACCCTGCAATGTTGATCAACGTTACCTTGCGCACGATTAACCGTAACTCGGAGGTTTGGTAGACCCATTCTAATTTACCTCCCCGGTTTAGGACACTAAATACAGTTCAGTATACATAAATGTGTCCTTAAATATTTTATATTAAGAAATATTTAGGTCATTAACCATTTGCACGCCTCGCCTTTACTATAAGCTAATATATAAGAATATACAAAGCGCCAACGTAAACCTTATCGAAATGCACGAAGGTTGATATTAGACTGTAACCGAACGAACCAGTTGACATTTATGACAATCAAAAGATAAAAAATGTCTTAAACCGGCACTGGCATTCTCAAATGGAAATAAAAATATCATAATGCTTCTCCGGCAATTTGTAAAACCACAGTCAGCGCGTCTTTCGCCGTTCACACATGGCGACCCTACCAGTTGAGCCCAGAACGAAGCATACGGCGTGTTGTTACCTGCAGGTAGGCAGTGTAGAGATGCTTGGCGGCGCGCAGCACGAGCTCGCCGACGGCGATGGCGTGCAGGTACTGCAGCGCGGCGACGGGCTTGAGCGCGGCGGCCACGCGGCCCAGGTAGCGCACGTTGATGCCGCGCGCGTGCAGCGCCTCCGCCAGCCCCGCGCCGTCCATGGGCGCCGCCTGCTGCTCCAGGCATTCGCGAACCTGTACAATACACCGATCAATAAGCTATTTTATTTTTAGCCGCTCAAGTATTGCGAGATCTATGCGACTTGCCAAAAATTCAGTATATTTTTTTAAATATAAACCTGCGAAATATTACTGATAAACCTGACATTTTCAGTGAGAGACGGCGTCGATAGGCCTTGTATGTGCTATGGTCCAAAAGAAGCGGACGTCGAACTCGGACTCCTTTAGGGTGGATACAGTTGTATCTACTCACAAAGGCGAGTATCTGTGTAGTGAGCAGGAAGGCGGCGGCCTCCTTGACGAGGTGGCGCTGGCGCGCCAGCGAGCCGGGCGGCGCGGCGTGGCGGATGCCGGCCGAGTACACGTCGGGGTTGAAGCGCACGTCGAACTCGGACTCCTTCAGGGAGGATACAGTTGTATCTACTCACAAAGGCGGGTATCTGTGTAGTGAGCAGGAAGGCGGCGGCCTCCTTGACGAGGTGGCGCTGGCGCGCCAGCGAGCCGGGCGGCGCGGCGTGGCGGATGCCGGCCGAGTACACGTCGGGGTTGAAGCGCACGTCGAACTCGGACTCCTTCAGGGAGGATACAGTTGTATCTACTCACAAAGGCGGGTATCTGTGTAGTGAGCAGGAAGGCGGCGGCCTCCTTGACGAGGTGGCGCTGGCGCGCCAGCGAGCCGGGCGGCGCGGCGTGGCGGATGCCGGCCGAGTACACGTCGGGGTTGAAGCGCACGTCGAACTCGGACTCCTTCAGGGAGGATACAGTTGTATCTACTCACAAAGGCGGGTATCTGTGTAGTGAGCAGGAAGGCGGCGGCCTCCTTGACGAGGTGGCGCTGGCGCGCCAGCGAGCCGGGCGGCGCGGCGTGGCGGATGCCGGCCGAGTACACGTCGGGGTTGAAGCGCACGTCGAACTCGGACTCCTTCAGGGAGGATACAGTTGTATCTACTCACAAAGGCGGGTATCTGTGTAGTGAGCAGGAAGGCGGCGGCCTCCTTGACGAGGTGGCGCTGGCGCGCCAGCGAGCCGGGCGGCGCGGCGTGGCGGATGCCGGCCGAGTACACGTCGGGGTTGAAGCGCACGTCGAACTCGGACTCCTTCAGGGAGGATACAGTTGTATCTACTCACAAAGGCGGGTATCTGTGTAGTGAGCAGGAAGGCGGCGGCCTCCTTGACGAGGTGGCGCTGGCGCGCCAGCGAGCCGGGCGGCGCGGCGTGGCGGATGCCGGCCGAGTACACGTCGGGGTTGAAGCGCACGTCGAACTCGGACTCCTTCAGGGAGGATACAGTTGTATCTACTCACAAAGGCGGGTATCTGTGTAGTGAGCAGGAAGGCGGCGGCCTCCTTGACGAGGTGGCGCTGGCGCGCCAGCGAGCCGGGCGGCGCGGCGTGGCGGATGCCGGCCGAGTACACGTCGGGGTTGAAGCGCACGTCGAACTCGGACTCCTTCAGGGAGGATACAGTTGTATCTACTCACAAAGGCGGGTATCTGTGTAGTGAGCAGGAAGGCGGCGGCCTCCTTGACGAGGTGGCGCTGGCGCGCCAGCGAGCCGGGCGGCGCGGCGTGGCGGATGCCGGCCGAGTACACGTCGGGGTTGAAGCGCACGTCGAACTCGGACTCCTTCAGGGAGGATACAGTTGTATCTACTCACAAAGGCGGGTATCTGTGTAGTGAGCAGGAAGGCGGCGGCCTCCTTGACGAGGTGGCGCTGGCGCGCCAGCGAGCCGGGCGGCGCGGCGTGGCGGATGCCGGCCGAGTACACGTCGGGGTTGAAGCGCACGTCGAACTCGGACTCCTTCAGGGAGGATACGGCGCGAGCCGCTGCTGCCACTACTGCGCGGGAGCGCCCGCCTGCTAAATGACAAAAAAAAACAATAAAAATCGGACGATTAAAAGGGTGAAACTATACCTCGCCTGACGCACAGGGAAACCTACCGCGAAAACCGAAATCGCAAATTGTGGGGATCCTTCTCTTTTACCCTCGGTAAGACGTAATTAGAGTGACAGAGAAAAATGCCCGCAATTTGCCGGGTCCACACTGAGCAAGCGGACCCGGCTATTGACGAACTTCGATTTTCGCGATTATAGCCCCAGTCACAGATGTTTTTAGCGCAAGGCCCGTCAAAGCGCACATTGGTCAGACGCGTGCATAAAATGGGATAATCGCAAAGGTGCGTACGAGAGCCGAATATATGAAGTAAATAACAATTAGAAAAGTTTTCATCTCCTATGGTATAAATTAAAACAGGGAGTTCAATGATTTCTACAAGAATGCAAAAAAGTAAACGTATTTTTTCTACGACACACTAAAATATACTCGAAACTACAGCAAATACGACGAAAAAATTTACTTACTGTCACTTTCTTCCTTGTCCTTATCGCCGCAGATAGAATCAGTAATGCTTTCTACAATCTTCTTAGCGACATCAGTGTCGATATCGGAATAATTCTCATTCAACAATAAATCATCCTCCTTGGCTTTATCGGTATCTTTCTCAACCTTAACCTCTTCTTTTTTGGCACTTTCCTTTTCTTTTTTATCCTTTTTCTTGTCTTTGGCTTCTTTCTCCTGGCTCTTCTTGTCGCGTTTAGTCTCCGGCTCTTTGGTTTCCTTGGGCGGCTCTTTGTCCTCGGGCTCTTTGCCGGCTTCGATTGGTTTGGCGTCGCCGGAGTCGCGCTGACGCTTGGCGCTGAGCTGCTGCAGGTGGAACGCTGCGTAGCGGATGAACATGAAGTAACGGGCCCTGGTGACAATGATAATCACTTCAGTAATGTCACTAAAATGTACACAGTGAGATATGAGTTTATTACCATTATAATATTATTCGATTTTTTTATTAGATGGTTAAAGAGGAAATTAAATATCTGTCAAAAAATAGTGATTAAAGTAGCAGAAGACTGTTTTTACCTTTTTCTTTAAATTCTGCGTTCGTATGATTGATGTTATTTTACTAAAAAAAGTATCATCGATCGTTTCAAAATAACTAACTATGTATGTATCAGTTGTAATTATGTAGTACTGTTACAAGTCTAAACGAAAACCGTACTTACTCAACGAAACTATCAACTAATTCCTGCCTAAGGCAACACAATTTGTGCTTGTGGATAATAGGGAAGCCCATTGCTTTGATGTCTTCTCTTAACTCGTCGTCTTCAACTGGAAAGGAAACGTCGCATTTAGATACAGTCGACTCTAGTTAATACCATCGATAATTAGAACCTCTTTATAGTTGGAAGTTATCACGGGTTCCCAAGAACGTGTCTTAATATTTCGAAAAATATCAATACATTTTGAAGCACTTCGTAATTCGAACAAAAAAAATCATCTCTACGTAACAAAACGACGCGTTAATTCGAACACATAGGCGTCACTGTTTTAAAAAAAAAAAACACTTTGCCTTTGACAAACATTCGACAATTCAAAGTTATCAAATTGCAAAGGTATGTACCCTACATTTTGAGACAATTTTAAACTTGTATCCTCGTTGCACGAGCATTTGTTATTGTAATGATTAGTTTGACACACACTTCCGTAATAATTAGTTCACACTGATGAAAAAGCATTTCAGGCACTATTTCTGACAATGTGCTTTGAAGCAAACTAATATTACAGACTTCTTCCGAATCCGAAAGACTAATCATTAATTCACATTACTTATGTATGTACATGTATCTAACTAATCATTTGATATTGTAAAAAAATATTAATAAATAATAATTGATTACTACTCAAGTCGAACTCTCATATTTTTTCTCTTAAAATTTTTGATCCTTTTGATATTTCAAACTCTCGATAATTCGTAATATTTTAAAAGTCCTTCGAATTTAGAATTAACGAGAGTCGAGTGTAGTGGTAAAACACTTATTGAAGACTTTGAAAGCACAGCGTTATTATTAAAAACTATGTAAATTATTACCTATGTTTATTACCAAAACTGAGCGAATTTCTAGTTACTACTAACAACGAAATCGTGGCCTCGCTAGATAGCTTTTTAGAGCTATGATTATGAGACAACAGTGGGTCTGTCATGCCACATCGCTGCGTGAAATCGGAAGGCGGTCTTCAAACTGGATGCGAATTCGCACGGCACTCCGGTGTGCGACAGGTCGCGTATTTTTTGCATGTTTTTTTATAAGATTTTTCCGAGTATTACATAGAATTATACAAAACTGAGACAGCAATTGTAAGTAATTCAGCATTAAATATGCTTTTAACCCATATATATGAATAATAAGGGATCTGTACCTATAGCTTTATGACTTGACTAAGTACAACTAAATACAATTGAAATGTATTTTGAGTTTTGATTATTAAAAAAAAATAGTAAGCAATGGAGTTCTACGTTGGCCTAAATGCCCTAGGACTTAAGTTTAAACAAAGACTTGCCGAGTGAGAATGAACCTTATTACGTACGCTGTAAGAAGTTGACGTCGGGCGGGAAGGTGCGCAGCAGGTCGAGGATGTAGTGGCGGCCGTCGTTGCCGATGATGCCCTTGCACTCCACGCTCGAGCACAGTTCGACTGTCTCGCCGTTGGCACTGGTTACGGAGTGCGGCATTATCTTCAGCTGTTGACCGGCTTTGCTGAGCTGTACGCAAAAAATATGACCGTTATGTAATATGATTCAGTGTTTATAAATTACAGAGGTCTGACCATCAATAGACTCGGTCGTATCTGCTCAAAACACCCTAAGTCCTTGCTGGAAATTCTATTGATATACACGGAGACAGATCAATGTGTATTAACCGCCATTAAATAAAAACTTCTGTATCTTAAATTTAATTAGATAAAAATGGAACTAAATGATTTATACGAGTACCACAGACCGGTCTGGGCATTTATGTGTCAGATTTATTTTATCAAGTGTACTCACCAGCTCCATATACTTGGGGTGCGAGAGCACGGTGGTGCCGAAGTCGATGCTGCCGTAGACGACGCTCTGTTCCTGCTCCTTCTCAAGGATGCCGGGGATGATGGACTGCGCGGTGACGCGGTAGCCGCGGTAGTCCACCACCACGGTGCCGAGCGTGTGCAGCCCGGGGGTGTCCACGGCGCTGTATACGCGGACTCCTTGGAGGTCGTTGCGCTACAAGCGTGTTCAACTTAAATTACTTCGAAATAATAAGAAAGGCTGTGATCTAAAATTAAAGGGAGTTTTATCGGGAGGTGATCTTACTGGCAGAACAGCCACCGGGGCCTAGTTCTTGAACAATATTAATTCATACACTTTTTCTTAGCCTTCTAGTTGATAAATAGTACCTATTAGGTTTTACTATAACAACACACTGGTTGGTCTAACACCGTTAGAGAAATGACTATACCAGAAGTGGCGATGGCTAAGCTGTAGGGCTACAGCTAGGGCTATAGTCATAAAGGGATTAATGTTTCCTAAGAGGACCGAGTCCAACTGAGCGCAGTTAGAAATTGAGTTAAAATATCTGGATAGTCAGCTTAGAGCTTAACCTTTTGAACGCCAGATTGCAAATGAGCCTTCCCTTCAGAGGTTTTCCCGAGGGTCTACAGTATGGGGTTCTTCAAAAAAGGAATGTACAGGTTTTTAAAGGGTCGGCAACGCGCATGTAACACTTCTGGAGTTGCAGGCGTCCATAGGCTGCGGAGGCTACCATCAGGCAGGCCGTATGCTTGTTTGCCACCGTCGTGGTATTTAAAAAAATGAATATGCTGTGCCCCAAACGCCAGGCAATCGCGATTATTTAAGCGAAATTAAATTTAACGGAGTCCCACGTAAGTCCCTTGTCTTGGCGAAACTGTCGGCTGTAGCCGTCGTCGGCAAGACTTTCCGATGACGGCCACAGCTGACTGTGGCGGTCAAAAGGTTAAGTAGAGTGTATAAAGATACTCTCAACCATAAGTTTACATTGCGTAAGCACTTACCGGCGCGACGAAAGCGGCCGCATCTCCTCCCAAGTCCTTGTAGTGATCGCGCACATCGAAGCCCAGCGAGAAGAAGATGTTGTTCCATATGAACATCTGCATTTTGGGCTCCTCGCCGGGGTTGATGGCCATCACGTTCCCGTCCACGACCGCCATGGCGCCGCGCGTCGCCGCCGCTACGAAGTCGCTGTGAACCTGGGGTAAATAAATAAATATTATAGGACATTGTTGCGAATGCAACTTATTATTATATAAAAATATTCCCAATGCAGTAGCTAAACGCAGCCGTCGGGCTCGTATTCGGAGGCCTTTCAAAAGCACCAATAGGAGCACATATTTTGTATCGCCTCCAATTAGAAGCACCTAAATTTAAACCGCCTTTTGTGACGATCAAATATTGCAAATCACTCTTTCATCATCCTCCCATACTATCAACACCCACTTTCTACATTTAACCGTTTTGGCAAGAACCCTTGTTAACCAGTACCTTTTGGAAAATTATACTTCACTTCATTATAAATCAATGTTTTATTTGAGTCGTCGAGATCCTGACCTGCACGGCGGTTACCAGACATAATTACACAAATTGACTAAGTCCCACGGCTAAATAATAAGGCTTGTGTTGTGGGTACTTAGACAACAACATATATTTATTTATTTATTTTACTTACATGGAGAACCAACAGCTATAACTATGCTAATAACAACATAAATGGTGACACAGAGCCAATTAATATATGTATTATGATGTTTTATATATTATATATATAAAACATCATAATACATAGAAAACATCATGACTCAGGAACATACATCCATGCTCATCACACAAATAAATGCTCTTACCAGGATTTGAACCCGGGACCATCGGCTTCATAGGCAGGGTCACCACAAGACCAGACAGGTCGTCAAATAAGTAGGCATCGGTATATGCATAGTTGCATATGTATAAAGCTCCCAGAAGTTTCTGAGCAAGTAGCATGCATTAAAGATTTCCATTTTAGAAAATTCCCCTTAGGAAATCGTAAGATAAAGATCTTACCATCCATAAGAGTATATTCCGTTCACTCATCACAAGTAAGCAGTCAAAATCAGTGGACCTGGACACATTACAGCCTTTATACCAAATCTAACTAAACCTAAAGAAAACATATTGTTGATGCGACAGAAGCAAAAACGAATATTTTAATCCTTTTCCATTCTCGTACTCGCAATTTAGCTCACTGATAATGACGAGCACTTTTTCTTCACAGTAAGTTGGATTGGATGGAACATATCATATTGTTTGCTTACCTTAAAAATAGCCCTCTCGCGAAGCAGCCGCTCGGGCAACGTGCCGCGAGGCAGCTCGCGAGTGGTCTGCAGCTCCTCGTTCCAGTCGCGCGTCTGCCCCGGGATGTGCTCTTCGTAGCCGAGCTTTGACGAAAATGCTGCGAAAATGAACCCTTATTAAAGATCAGATAACAGGATAGGTATAGGTTACGCAAGCTCCATGTCGCAAAAGTAAAATTGTCAGTCATAATGGTTGGATTTTTGTGATCTATCTAACGTGTACGATACTTGGTAGAAAATACCAAAATATCCGGTATGTCTAGTACTTGCAAGTTGCGACTAATGTTTGGGGCAGCGGGGTGTCACTAGTGTCACTACGCGGTTTAGGTATATTTGGCCGGCGCGCCTCCCGGGCAGGCGTATAGCAGCGGGCTGCCGCTCGGCTCGCACGATCACGATAGTCGTGTCACGTGGCGCTCGCGCAAATTTGAAAATACACAATGGATTCGAAACCTAAATCTCGATCTAATCCGTATAAAAGATATTGTTCTGTTTACTGATGTCTGAATAAACGGAAGAACAAGGAAGCAGATATAACATTTTTTTAAATTCTGGTCGATATTGAAAGTTAAGTCATTTTGATGAATTTAAACCATAACATAAATGCTCATTAATCAAATTCGATAACATTTTGATTAGTTTTGTTTGCATAAAACTAAAGCGCTTTAGACCAAATTAAAATGAATTATGCATTCCTAAGCTTAGACTAGGTAAATACCTACTTCTAAGAATTTTTCAATAACCTGGGGGGTAAGGCACCTAAGGCTAAGGCTATTAAGCACCTACTAAATTATTCCTTATGAATAACTTATAGGTACACACATATATCAACAACAATGTATCACAAAATGTTAAACAAGAAGGTATGTACCTATAATTACGTCGTCAAGTAGGTTGATGATTGATATAGTCTAAGAGCTAGTGACCTTTTCGCGAATCGTACTTTCTTTTCAACAATTTCGACATTCACACAACAAAACATATTTTTCACCACACCCGCTCGTAAAGGCTAATTTTACCCTTTAAAAACAGTGAGTAAAGTTGCATTTTATCCTCTAGATTTTATTTTGATTTATTGTTCACGCGTTAATTAGCTTGTTGGATAGACTAATAATACTTAAACGATTATATTGAACAATAAATATTACATATACTTAATTAATATTTATTATATATATTACATGTAATAAAAATTGCTGCAATGAAAACAAATTGTAGTTTCCTCGCATAGGTGTGGTTAAATATTAATTATTTATTATACAAGGGGGCAAAGTTGTTGTTTAACTTCTTGTGATTATATTGAGACCCGAGGCAGCGAAAGATTTCAAAATTGATCCACGAGCGTAGCGAGTGGTTCAAATAGTGGAATTTTGAGCGTGTGAGGGCCTCGAAACACGAGAGGTTGAACAAATTTTGCCACCGAGTGCCTTCTCAGGAAAGAAATGAGTACGTTCAAAAATTAGGGAATGCATTTACACACAATTTTAAGCCATTACAGCTAGGTGATTGCCATGTTCGTGTTTCCCTGGGGACTATTTATTAAGATTGTATATTTTCAACTCTGAGATTTAATAATCGAACTTTTAAATTGGGGATAAATCAATGAAATAATACTTAAAAGTAAAACAATTAAAAGATAATGTAATATACACATTTGATTTTTGTACCTATTTGTATTTTATTTCGTTACAAATACTCAGTTAAACGCCCACCGGTCCGATAAACTAACTTAACAATTAACATAATTAAGTTGCCAGCTCTTAGACTATGATTATGGCGCGTCGTCTTGGAAGCAAGCGTAAAGGCGGCGGCGCCCGATCGGTTCGCATTTCTTCTTTAGTTCCCGGAGTCCTTACTTAGTAAAAGTTCTGTACGGTAGTACTATTAGTTATTCTGTGTTTGGGGTAACTTGTTTTTCAAATGACCCATTTCGCGAAAATATCAGTTTCCGTATTGTTTTACGTATGACAAAGTTCCAAACACCGGAAATTTTAATAGTTTCAATTAATACTTTTTGATTTATTTCCAAACGTTACTAACTGTCGTGCTCGCAAAATGCCCCCTCGAGTGCGGTGTATGATAAAGATGTAACTAATAGGAACCTTAGACTGCTTTAAATAAACCTAACCGTAAAAGATAAATAAACCTTCAACTCAAATCGTATGTGAAATAACAATAACAATCTAATAGTTTAGGGAAAGTACCAAAGCTGGAATCATCAAACACAAACCTTTGTGGTAGAGGGAAATAACAATATCACATAAATACCTACTAAATGGGAAAGTCCCGAGTTAGAAATCCCTAAATATCTTTCTTTAATGGTGTATTGTACATCATGCGTAAATAGATTTCTCAATCGGATACTAAATGGTTATGGTTCGTAAATTTGCATACACCGTGTTTTCTCTGTATTCATTACTAAAAAAAATTCAATACATAATGCGAATGCAACTCATTAGTTGATGTACATATTAATCCCACCAGTAAATGACGTAATCCTGTATCATATTGGTATACATTATGATTGACACGCATAATTAAACCACTCAGTCACTCAGTGTAAAAACACTCAACTGACCTACGGTGTACCTTATGTCTTTGGAAATAAGGTTCACGATATGTCAATGAACAGTGGAAGAGGTACTTACTGTCCTCTGCGCGTATCGCGTCCACTGTGTGGTCGAGCATAGGCGACGCCCATTGATACACCTGAAAAGATAAGGCGGATCAGATGCAAGTGTCATTGCACCGTTGAAATACAATACTGAATAAGATATGCACTATTATTCAGTGTTTTTTTGACGGTTTGTCGTGCACATATTATCGCATAGCAATAGCGGAGTAGTATAAGTAGCTATTGAGGATTGTGAAACTGTCAGATGTTGTGATAGTTATTACATAGTTACACAGTAGTACATACATAGTTACATAGTAGTAGTTACATAGTTACAGTAGTAGTGTGTTATTCTAGTTGATTTAATAGGCTATGCAGTCAATTCTATACATTACACTGTTAGTGCAAGTATGCCGCGACAGAATGTCGGCGTGCAAGAGATAGACTATATATTTTCTCTTTGAGACTTTATTAATTAGAAAACGACCAAGACATGTCGCTAGGCGCTTTTTACAAATCAATAAGCCAATGTAAATATCAAGCCTATTATTTACATAACACCTCAAAACGTTATCTTTAAGGTGGTTCGATTTTCATACAAAAAACAATCGCTATTTATTTATTAATTACACAATATTATTACATAAATAGTTGCGCATCTATCTACTTTCGAATATTCATTTGCGCTAAATTAATAGAAAAACTTTGTTTCATACAGAAATCATGCAATAATCAACGTTATATTTTTATAAATTTTACTCATGTGTGTGTGACAAATGTCGTGTACAAATACATTGCGGCGTTGCCACTCCATGCATCGGCGCGACGTTGCGATGTTTGACGCGTTTTTAGCTGACTCTGTCGACACTGACACTCAGTGTGACCAGGCGTACGATAATTGTCGTACATGTACGATAATTTGGGCCCCGGTATGACGTAATGTTCCAAAGAGCATTATCGTACACTAAAGTACTATAATTTCAGCCCTTGGATGATGCCACCTTAAAAGTCTAGTAATTTGAAGCAAAATATGACACTTTCACTCAGAAATAGGCTAAAATTAGTTTCCTTTGGGTGTTCGGCTCCTTGGTGTAAGTTTAAAGTTTAAAATGTCACAACTTCCTGTATACCGTTTGAGTCTATCCCAAAAATACACAAACATAAACAGATTTTTTGCGCAATTTAGACGAAAATTGTCTTTTTTTTATTATTAATTGGAAATTTAAGCTTATTTTGCTAGACATTTTTAGGGGCTGCCTTTTTGATTGGCGTACGATATTTTTTTCAACGGTACAATAATATTGACATTCGAGTACGATAATTCTCTTCCGCTCACCTGGCAACACTGCTGAAACTTGACAGGACCTGGGGGCCTACCGCGAAAACCTAAATTCGCAAATTGCGGGGATCTTTCTCTTTTACTCTCACTAAGACGTAATTAGAGTGACAGAGAAAAATGCCCGAAATTGACGAATTTCGATTTTCCCGGTAGCCGCCCTGGTGCTTGAGGTACTTGATAGAAAACAACGCTGCCGCATGTTCTGAATTGTGATTTTATGTGTTTTTGGATTGAAAATGATAGCAACGTCTAAATCAAGCTACAAAAATCATCGATATTCTAGTCCGCGAAAAACCAGGAAAAGTGTAACTGTAATTGGAGTCTACAAAAATGACCAATTCATAGAAAATATGACCTAGAAACTAGTTCACTTTTATAAAACTCAATTTTGCCCGAGATTGTACTTAGGCGAATACCTAAGGGAGCTAAGTGTATTGATCTTGAATAATTAGTTGGCTAATACATATATGACTCCAACATGATATGGACATTTACATCATAACTATTATACCTAGTTGGTTACTAAGTTCTGTTACTCGATTTCTTTCTTTCTTCCTAGCGTTGTCCCAGCATATTGCCACGGCTCAATGGAGCTTGGGGTCCGCTTTGACAACTAATCCCAAGATTTGGCGTAGGCACTAGTTTTTACGAAAGCCACTGCCATTGCCATCTGACCTTCCAACCCAGAGGGTAAAACTAAGCCTTGTTGGGATTAGTCCAGTTTCCTCACGATGTTTTCCTTCACCGAAAAGCGACTGGTAAATATCAAATGGTATCTGTTCTGAAGTTCTGTTACTCGATTTGCAACCTCTTTATTTCCGTTAAAACAAATGCTACCGAAAAAATAAAATATTACATAATGTGGTGGATTTGTGAGCTATAATTATATACCACACATAACGCTTATCTCGTCGTATCTATAATGAATTGGGGCCTAAAAGAGAATCGTATTCCAATTTTTTGAAACGCTTGTATTACTTTCTATATTAACTAAAAGTTGCCCTAAAATTCAGCTTTTATACTAAAAATGGCTTTAAATATGTTAAATTAACAAAATATATTTTGACAGATGCTTTCGCGCCCAAAACGCTCTTTGAAAATTGTGTGACGTCACAGTTTATGGTTTGACACATAACTACATACACACGTAGAAGATACGAACTGTCAACTGATATTTGTCATTTGTTGTTAATCGCCTAACTGTCAACAGTGTCAATCCGAGAGTTGTGACGTCATCAGAATCTTCAATGACGTTTCGAGTTTGGTCACGTGACGTGTGCCAAAAGATATTTTAAATTCAATATTTACAAAAATATGGTCATTATAGGTCCCCTAAAAGTAGTTTAACATGTTCTTATAATCCAAAAGAATTTATTGGGATACAATTATGCCCTAAGATTTGTAGATGGAAACAACCCTATTGCGTTGCACAAATGTGGGCACCCGCCAAACATGATTTTGGGTGTGTCATACTCAGGGCTAACACAGATTCATTTCTGTGAAAAAGGTGTGAAAACCGGAAACTGGAAACCGTTCTCGAACCAATAGTGAAGCCCTTAAGCCACACCCTATTTCAAAACCAGCCATGGATCTTTGAACAGGACTCAGCTCCTGCACATAAGGCAAAAACAACTCGAGCCTGGTTTCGAAGGAACAAAATTGACTTTATTGCCCACGAAGACTGGCCGTCCTCCAGCCCGGACCTTAACCCCCTGGATTATGCCATATAGCAGGTTATTGAGGAGAAAGCCTGTGCTAAACCCCACACAAATCTTAACTCCCTCAAGCGGGCCATAGTTAAGACAGTGACGGAATTAGACATGACAATCGTGCGTGCCGCTATTGATGACTGGCCTCGTCGTTTGAGGGCCTGTGTCAAAGCCAGAGGAGGCGATTTTGAATGATATTGTCATATGTAATTCCTGATTCTGTGTACTTCATTTTAATATATACTTTATTAAACTTTCGTTGCTATATTTTATGTAGATAAAGATTATTGAAGTAACAGAATTTAATAACCAACTAGGTAGAAAACAATGCAATACATAAACACATAAATTGGATATGATGTGATCCGTTGAATGAAATTGACAATAAATAAAATAAATAAATAATTTTCTATCTCTAGGCATTGTGTGAAACTTCTAGTTGTGTCAAAATATCGGGAAATCAATAATATATACAAACATGGTAAATATCTCATTTCTTTTTATAATGGTTATAAATAGAAGGCCATGCAATTTTGTAACTCACTGTAATTTAATTAAATGTATCGTAAAAAAAATGTTTTAATTCTACTGTAAAATAGTACCTACTTTTTTAAAGGCAGTAAGGGATTGCTTTAATTTTAGAACAAAACAGCGTTTTTTTTTGAAAAAAATACCGGAAAATCTGACTTACAAATTTGGACTTTCTTAGG
The DNA here is from genome assembly GCF_033807575.1 of Cydia pomonella. Taxonomy (NCBI): domain Eukaryota; kingdom Metazoa; phylum Arthropoda; class Insecta; order Lepidoptera; family Tortricidae; genus Cydia; species Cydia pomonella. The sequence goes on along the minus strand of NW_026907791.1, from coordinate 183,700 downwards.
TTCATTCTACTTAGACTCTTCTCCACCCTAGCATTAAAAAAAGATATCCTAAAATATCCATACCATTACGTCACATTTTAGTGTGAAAGAAATTTCAATGTAAAACTAAAATTTCAATGCAAATTTTCGGGTTTTTTTAACACGAGGATTGATTATGCTAGTGATTCTGAGTTGGAAGAACCCAAAAATATCATGATGTGTGAGAATCAGATTTTTAATATTTTTATGGAAAACGCTCATATTTCTCATAAAATAATTTATTAATAATAGGTACCTACTTGATAATACTGATAACAAAAAAAAATTTAATGAGTCTCGAACCCACATCCTCTTGCATGTATTTCCACGTACATACCGCAACGCTATTGAAGCCTACTCACGCTGTGCCAAATTGTCTACTACAAGGATCCCAGTAAGACTGTTTGAATGTGTGAGTGATACTTAGAAATAGAGTCAAAAAACATTCTGTCGACATTAAGGGGTAGTTTTTGTACAATTAAGTGTTCAATGTTTGTTGTAATAGTTCAATATTTATTTAATGAGTGCGCTAAACATAATTTACAGTATAGAAATACCAAGACTACTCCACAAAAAAATTAAAACTCAAAATTTGCAATTGTGGCGCCATCTAGTGAGGTTTAAGCTTTGGGTAACCTAATCGAACCACCTTAAGTAAATCCTATCTTATAAAGATAAACCTACCTACCTACCTACAACCAGAATGTAAGCTAAAAATAAATCAATCAAACCATAAATTTATATCGTTATTCTCAAATGCCGCTGTACCCTTTCCGTCATTTTGACATTTGTTTATTAGAAAGAGAGAGCACTTTCTATTTTAGGAATAACAGACTATCCTATTCCCTTATTCATAAACGTGTACTAAAATTACGATGCCGCTAATCATCGTTTGTCCCTGTCCATCATACCAATACGACGGAAAGGGACAAACGATGATTAGCGGCATCGTAACTTTAGTACACGTTTATGAATAAGGGGTAAGTGTTTTTTTGAGTTCTAAGTTCTAATCGTATATGATATGATATGTGTATCGTGATATGATATGATATGATATCGTTTAATATTACCTGGTATGGCGTCGCGACCCTCTCAAATGGGTGTTTTTGCATGCGCTTCTTCTGAACCAGAGCGAAGTTGCGCTTGAACGCGGGAGACACGATGCTCAGCAGCTCGATGAGGGAGTGGCACAGCAGGGACGGGGTGGAGGGGCGGGGGTTGAATTCTTCTTCGGTGGACCTGTGACGAAAATAAATAAGTTTACTTTACTTAGACTAGTAATAAATAAATAAATATTATAGGACATTATTACATAAATTAGCTCTTAAACTAGTAGCTCTGTGATAAACTAAAAGAATCAAAAGTATTTCCTTTGTTGAGTCATTATCACAGTGAACTCAATAGTTTTAAGCGCCATACTACTGGCGCTTACGTCAATTTCCGCCATTTTGAATATTTTCTAAAAAAAAGTCTTTGTCTATGTCTTGTGTGAATTTGATTTGAATAATTTAATGTGCATTGGAAAATACATTAAGAAGCTATACAGTGTGTAAATCCAATACGGGCGAATGGGGATTAGCATAGGACTTACAGTATACTCATCCTTACGTGTAGTCATGTCAACAAACGTGACGTTCAAACAATACGATTCATAGACAATCTAGACATCGTAATGTCAGATAATCCGTTCGTTACTGCGATTATTGATGAAAATTTTATTAGCAATTATATTTTTCAGTGGTTATTTGGTGGATTTCAATCCATTGTGAGTTTCTTTAAGTATACAACAACATTTTAGGTGATGATTATTGTGTAATTCCAGAGAAAAGTGTGATAATGTCTTCGAGAAGTGTTTGTTTACATGATAGGACAAGTAAGGATGAATACACTTTAAGAAGTATTTTGATTAGAAATACAACGAAAATATGAACCATACAAAAAAATCGGCCCGTAATGTAAAGCAACACACAAGTTACGAGATACGAGCTTTTTAAAGTAACTGTCAACGCTGGTAGTACTATAAAAAGCTCGTATCTCGTAATGTGATGTCATATTATGTCTCGTAATGTTTGCAGTACATTGCAGCTCGGTGCATTTTCAAAAATTAATTATGACCCAGTTATTAATTAAATGTAACACAAAAACTTCTTAATTAATGGTTACACGGATATAATCTATATCTGGTTTAATTTATTGCCCGTATTGGATTTACACACTGTATAATTGGTATTGCACTAAACAAATAGGAAGAAACCGTGTAACAATGTTAACTATGCATGGCAAATAAAATCCTATTACTTTGATATATTTTATGATAGCAAAGCCAAATTACGTCAACATACTCCCAAGTGCGTACAAAGGTCAAACGTATAGAACATTTGCAATGGAATATAAACGTTAAACGTGTATTAAATATCTAAACACGAAACTAATCAGTGAGGCGTGATCGAAGATGCTTTTAATTTTGCATAAAAAACCAATAACGCAACAATCAGGGGGCGTGGTTTCCTCATATTCCAATGCCGTTTTTATCTCCTATGCAATGTACAAAGATTAGAAGTAATGATACATCAAAATCAAAACCATCAATTTGAACGGCCGAATAAAGTCCTAATTTCATGCTATTTTACAAATTAAGAACCATTCTTGCGGCAATTACGTTGCGTCGGTCGCCGCAAACAAGCAATGTCGATTGCATTTCATGGTAAGTTTTGCACGTGGCGACGACATTTAATGACCACATTTAACATTTGCAATTTGACACTGCAACATAAGACTTTAAGCCCACGACAAAAGGGCGCTTAACTGCACGCCTCACTACGGGATAAACACCTAACACCCAGAAGTTAAAGAAGGATAGAAATACGAACTGATTGAGGTAGAATCCGCGGGGACACGCCGTGATATGGAAGTGGCGGTCCTCGAGAGTGACGACGTGTAGGTAGAGCAGGTCGCCGCACATCTTACGCGGGCCCGGCGGCGGGTTCCAGCCCGAGGTCGTCAGCACCTGCCCAACCACAACAGAAATCTAGCACTTATGTTGGTAAACATTGGGTATATTTTTCCGCAACACGGCGTCTCAAATGTCATCAGTCAGCGCTGACAACCAAATCACATTAATGGTGTAATAAGTATTGATTGTCACCTGACAAGTTGGGTTCTAATATGCTGCAGTCTGAGATATAAAAGACATACCTTCAAACATTGGGGAGCTTTGTTCTCCTTCGTCAGCCCTGGATGCAAGGGCAATAATGGCCGCTCTGTACTGCCAGGCATGATGTAGTCGGGTGGCGTGCAGTCCACACTTTCTGGGCGCGACTTCTTCTTTTCTGAATGTAGCAACAAGCAGAAATAATGAATACTACGTAAGCTATTTTTTGAACATAGCAATCACGTATAGGTAGGTTCAACTTCAAATAAATATACTTGTCTTTGCTATAGACATGGCTTGTCTAGCAAATAGGGGTCAGTTATCTTTGTACCTTACTGTATGTATACGTACCGTACGTACTAATAGGTTTATTTATGTAACTAAGGAAAATGGCATAAAGTCTTACCTAGAATATCGCCCTGGGTGATGACGTTAAGAAAGGCGAGGGAGCTGCACTCCTGCCCGGCGTAGGCGTCGGTGTAGTCTATCGACTTGAGCAGGTCGCGCACGTGACGCACGTGGATGCGAGCCTCCCGCATCGTATACGGCTCTTCTACCACCTGTAAATACGAGACCCTCAATATTTTGCAACACAAGATAACCTCGTGAGGCCCAGTGTACAGAGTATTCTTTCCGAATTCAAATAAAAAACAGCTGTTTCTAGATCTGAGGAGGATAAGACTATTAAAAACTTTTGCAATGGATATCAATACAAACGGGATCAAGTATTGATATCCAGTAGTGACACGATTGATCACCTCTCCACCCTCCTTATAACCGTTTTCGTCCGACAGAGTCTAATGTCAGCCCCGCTACTGTATCACTGTAAAAAGTCGACAGCAGTGGTTCCAAAGGATTCTATACCGTATGTAATAGTCACAAGAACTACATTTCAACAGAGCAACCTTGTCTCTTCCAAATACGTACTTTGATAACTGATCCCTCCTTTAATCCTTCAATATTTTTCAATTCCGCGAAGTTATCTAGGGTGACACCGTCGAGTTGCAGAGAGAAACAGGTTCTGTGACAGGTGTCTTCGCGATCCATCAACACCTGATGGATTTCTTGCACGAGCTCCATGCTCAATACCTAAAAAAATTAAGTAACTATTCAATCTATGTAAATGTCAGATAAGTCACTCAGTCAGAGAGCATTATACTCCAAAGTGACGAGTGCCCAAACAATGGTTACATTACGTGAAATTTAAGTTATACCTGAATATCTAATGGTTCCGCTCCTGGGCTAACAATTTTAACAGTAAATCCCATATCTTGAATGAAAACAACCTCAGCATCTCTCTTTTTGTCATCACCATCTTCACTGGGCGACGACTCCCTATCTTTATCTCCATTTACGACTTTACTACATTCACCGTTAACTTTTTCTGTTGCATCCGCTGGCTTTGAATCTTCTTCTTTTTTATCTGTTACGATAACAGTCAGTTTCTTTTCAGACTCACTACTCTTATCAGCTGCCGCCTTAGTCTTTTTGCTCTCTTTTTTCTTATCAGATACCCTACTTTCAGAGTTTTTCTTCGGACAAACCTTCGGTAATACGACATCACGACCCTCGTCAGACTTGCTGGACTTTGAATCGTCTGAATCACTGTGAATTCCATTAGAAACTACTTTACCATTATCACTACTACTACTAATATCACAATCTGAATTTTCTTTTTTAGCGTCGCCATTAACAATGGTCTCGTGCGATGTAATTGTTCCATTTAAAATTTGCTCTTTGGTGTGTGACTTGTCGTCTTTAACATCACTGTCGCTAGGTATCCGTTCTTCCCCGTTAAGTTTTGAATTGGATTTACTGGAATTCGTTTGTGTCTTTTCGTTATTGCTTTTTGATTTTTGTGTGGTTTCTGTAAAAACAACGAACATTAATTATATACTAGTATTTTTTTTGTTACAAACTAATAAATATTGGCAATACCATCTACGACAAGGTACTATAAACCCGTAACAAATTCTGCTGATGCAGTCTAGTTGAACTGGGGCCGAATGTATCCAGAAATATAAGAATACTAAAGTGAAATTCGGGAACACCGTAGTATAACGAACAGGCTGTCTAAATTAGCCAGTTAGATAGCATTTATTTGCTTTGAGTTATAAATCGCACCACAGTTAAAGCTTTCACACATTTCAGTGACCGCAAAACATATGGTGCAGTACAGCCCCATGTCTTTTGGATGTCAAACGAAGGGGTACGTTTTTTTCTTAGACTTTACTTCTCTATTACCATCAATCCTTTTTGGTATTATTAAGCACAAGACATAGAGAAGGAAGACTCATCACGCCTGACGATATAGAGCGGGATTTTGCTTCGTCTTCTTTATATGATGACGATGGTGGACTGCTTCGTCCACATTTTAAGCCATCTTATAAGATTTATATCTATAGTCATTAAAATAAATAGTAATAATAAATATTTTGAAACAATCTTACACAGATCGACCTAGCCCCAAACTAAGCCAAGCTTGTTCTATGGGTCCCAGGCGACAGGTAAACGTGTAATACATAAATATACCTGTGGGCATGGGGAACGGTGCCGGGTTGGTACCGGGGGAGGGTGGTTTACGCGCGGCAGCCGCGTAGGACACGCGCGCGCTACCACCGCCCTCGTCGTCGGCGCGCCCGTTGGGCGTGCGCGCGTGTCCGTTGCTACCCGCCATCTTCACCGATATGTTCTTTTTCATCTTTGTGACCTCCACCTTGTCGGCTGAGGAAGATACATGTTAATTGTCAATAACAGTTCCCCCGAAATGCAAGCAAGGCTAATGATTGTACGAATTGAGACGTGTTTGGTAAGAAAATTGACTTGTGGGGGCGTTGCGTTCTGACGAACAGAATAAACCTTGCGACACTAATTCGACAAAACAGCCTGACCTTGACATTACAATCAATAGCTAATATGAACACTATTGAATAGTACACAGACTTATCCTAGCGCTTGCTCTCGGAGCTTACTCGGTTTACGGTCGTTGCAGTCCCTTAATACACTATCTATGGTTTAGTTTTAAGTCAAGTAGTAAATATGTATTGTATAGGAATATGGAAATAAGGGCGAAGGTATATTAAAGTAGGGACACATAACGCTTCGCTTCGCATTTAGCTACATATTGTAAAATTGAATATTTCTTGAAAGTATGTAGGCGCTTTTCAACATACACGTCGTAGTATCTGTAGTAATTAAGTCATTCTTCGCACTGTAAACGACAGCTGGCGACAACTTTAGTCGTTCAAACATCAAAGGATTTGGCTATAAACCCGTTCAAGGGACGTGCTATGACATGTCATAATTTCAATTCTATTCGTAAAATATTATACTAATTCTAGGGCGAGATATTTATAAGAGTTTATTTCGGGGCTTCCTCTAAATTCGTGACAACTTTTGTCCTAACCGTTTAGCTTTAATAGGTATTAAACCTAATGATCAATTATAATAACAGTTACTTGCCATAGTGTAATTGTAGCGATAATATTAATTTGTCCTAAGCATTGTTACCATACCATTACCATAACGATCAAAAACCCGTAAACGAAAAAAAATTTTCTTGGACTTAACATTACTTTTCGTAAAAACTTTTATTGTAAACTATTTTACCATTAACTATTTTGTTCTAATAGGTACAGCCCTAAAGTTATTAATTGTTCTAAAACATAAAAACCTAATAATTTTGCCATAATTACCAACTAGTCTAATTTTGTGTGCCAAATTGTTGCCATGACCCACATAATATTAGGTCCCTTATGATATCGAACGTTGCCAGAAAAGCAGGTTAGATTAGGTTAGAACTACTACAAACAATAGTAGTCCAAACCCGTTTAGGTGCAATAACAAGTAGGACATCTGGGTTTTAGCACAAATAAATATGATGACAAATTGCTATTATGGAACACAATATTAGTAAAAAAATACAATATGTCAAATCAAATTAGAAAATAACCTATTAGCGCAATACATTCCATGTTAAACCAAAAATATTAGAGAATGCAAAAATAGGAGAATGAACTTTAGGAATCCTGATATAGATCCATTTATTTCTATTCGTAACCGCATGTTTAACACTGTTGCCGTTTTTTAGGTTAGCGCTATTTTTCCTGGTGTGGGGAAACGTCAAGGGCAATTCACAGCGTTAACAGAGCGCATCACTAGCAAACCAGTATAAGAGTGATCTTCGAAAACGCACAGCGGTTTCCGATCTCGAGACCGAAATATCCTAGTGAGCTCATGATTGAGAAGTTTTTTATTTAACAATAAGGTAGAAGAGCATGGTTGTTATTCCAATAGCATGCGATAGCCGGCTAGCAATCGCTGGCAGCGAACCAGTTAAGTGTGATAAGTAATAACGCCTAGTTCTTACGGTTTTCATAGTTACATTTATACTAGTTTCCCGAGATAATTGTAAATCTATAGGAAGACCGGGCGTGTTGCGCGCATGCCTGATCCCGTGACGGCGCACGTGGTCGCCGCTGGCGCAGCGCCAACTATCTCCAGCGGCGAGTCAATAATAGACGGCAACGGGATGCCGCCAACAATAGACGCCATCGACGTCGGGTCTGCATCGCGACAGAGTAGTGCATCTGTTCTGAACTAATACTCATTTATTTTCCGTGGTTGTACGGAATGCACTAGCTACAGAATATATACCCATAGGTACTTGAACACTGACGCGTTTGCCGCTTAGACAAATATTTCTGCTAGAGTACCCAATCGCGGTAAACATTATGCGCATTTACGATCTTATTTTGCAAGTATTTATTCGTGGTAAAAGCTGGTAAGGATGCCACATAAAACAATGTAATCTTATGTGTAGCTGAAAACTTGCCGAAGCGAAGTTTAATCGAAGCAGATTTTAAATTTCGTCTGCAATGCAACATGGTCTGCTAAACTAATCACACGCAATACTCATTAATTTTCCATAAATAACTGAGATGTTTGAACTAAAAATAATATGATAAAAAGAGCTGATCATAATTTATTGCAACCAAAACATAACATTAACCTTCATCTCTTAAAAAACAACGACACTTAAATAACTAACTTTGATTATTGTTTCTCGTATTAATTACCAGACGAAGTCCTTATTATTATCTAGAACGAAACAATTCTTCTACTCCTACTCGTATACATATAGGTCGTGACGCTGAGTGATAAGGGAGACATACGACTAAGCAATCATAACAATTTATTGCTCTCAACAAAGCATGACCTCAATACGGAAAGTTTTTAATGAACACTATCCCTATTTACCTACCAAGACCGGAAAAAATCACATACTTGAATGATGCCTGAGAAGACAAACTTTCATATCAACCTAAATGTTGAAGTTATCTATGTTCCCGTTACAAACGAGATAACACGTCGCGGCGCCGCCAACGGCCCCTTCAGATATATTAAAACTTGTGAAATTCACTGATAAACGCTCCTCGTTCTTGTATCACGGCACTTTAAATTATTAACCGTTAAATCTAGATAACAAATAGCAAGGTGTTTAGCGAAGTTTAAAGGTTAAGGTTTAGGTACTTTAGGTTGGGGAAAAGTAGCACTCATAATTCTCATAAAATATAATCAACTTTCAGGTATTTAAAATAATGTAAACAAATAAAACGACGTGACTTCGTGATTTGGTATAACACAATACTATAGTCTCAAAACCTCACACATTCAGCCCATCTACTAACATTTGTGTACTGTTGAAACCTTTCCGCATTTAATAAATAACGCTTGACACGATTTTCACACCACCGATATTTTAAGGTTTCCCATTTAACCGTGGGCTGGATTGGGCGGAGAAACCTTGGCGAGTGTGATTGGAGGCTTTGACGTCATAAAAACCTTTGGGATTCAGAAAAATAAGAACCGTGTAGTTGGGACGCCTATAAGCGAGCGGTAAGCGGGCTGGAGCGTCGTCGATCAATGAATAATGCAAGGGACAACCAGCGTCAGCGACAATCGCCGCATATTTAACCTTAGCTTACCGATTATTGTGTGATTTCTTCCCTTGACCTTACGTTTCCTTTTGAAACACTATCTCTATATCATTGTTTAGTTAGAAATGCACTTAAACGTTAGATATTTTTAACTCAACATGAAAATTTTAATAAATTTGACACATGTAAACAAAACATTACGAGTTATGATAGACAATGTCAATTTTGACATATTGAGCTTTGTCAAATTTTAGAGGTGTTTGAAAAGTTTACACAGATTATTAATAATTTTTTAATATTATTTTCTTTGGTTTATTCGCAAAAATTACTCTAATAGTAAGAGATAACCTACCCTAATCTATTATTCTGTTATTTAAAACTTTAATTTCTGTTAAATATGTTATTGCAACAAAATATGGAACAAAAAAATTAACATAAGCTTAAAAAATAATAATACAAACTATAAATGTTAATTAAATAAAAATGTTATTTATTTGGAAATACATATTTAAATGATAGATAGAGTCAGACCAAGACAAGGCTGCAACGATTTTGATAGCACACGCAGTGCAAGTGTTATTTATACGTCCTTATGACATAGAAGTTTAACGTTTAAAATTTAACGTTTAATAAACATTTGCACTGCGTGGCGTGTGCTATTAAAATCGTTGCAGACTTGTCTTAGTTTAGTTGGTTTTTTATCACAAATAAATAATTGAATCGTTTAAAAAAAAACAAATAAATTGCAGATGAGGGTAGATATTCCTTATAAAGTATCTTAGACCATACAAGCACCTAAAACAAATCAGGGGGCATCTAGAACTACAGTAATATTCCTGTAATGTAATATTTTGTAACAGATCAAATTCAAGATAAGCATCACACGCATACAGTACACTTTATATACATATGTAAAGTCAAACCAAACAAAACAAGCGACCCAACTATGTAAATTAGGTAAAGTTCTTATAGCAAAAAAACAGGCGCTCGTATAATAGGTACTCCTAATCCTAACCTGTAGATCCCTTGAACCCTACGAAACTTGGTCGGAAATTATAGGACGTACCTAATAGGTGCTTATGTCGATACTCGACAACGCCTCTTTGCCTCTTAATTAATTAATTGTCCGCCAAACAGCCTAATTCATCAGCGTTAAGTCAAGGAGTAAATCCGATTTGAAATCCAACTTAAACTATTCAAGCATTTTTGTATTTTTGCAATATTTTGGGGTTACAAACTTCACAAACCCGGCAGCTTCGAAACTTCGTTATTATACAAGATGTAGCGTATAGTACGGATTAAACGAGGGACGACGACAATGATATATGCTAGGGTGAGGTAAGTAAATATTCTTTATTGCACTAATAAGTCAAATAAAAAGTTGCAAAGGCTTATCAGAACAAGAATTAGGTTGTGGGTAGGTACAGTAAATCCCGGTCAATAGGCTTTCAAAGGGACCGACTCGAGCGAAAAAGGAGAAACTAAGAACTTGCTTCTACATATCAATGGAAAATGTGAGTATTATTTCCAAAAGTTAAGGACATCTGGTAAAACAATTTCTCACTGTTTTGTACAAACCAAAACTACGTGGGTATATAAAAAATAAAATCCATACCCGTAATTGTATCAAGCGATTTTGATGTATTTTATTTAACTTCTTTATACTAGGAAAACAGCTATCATACGATAATAAATCGTAACAGAATGCATAGTGCTAGTCGTTTGGTATGGCACATAACGACATAACATAATGATTACAACGGGCAGGATCAATAATAGGTCATGCAAACTGCATCGCCTCATTCAATGTAAGTCATACGACTCAATGTAAATGTTAGCAAAGGTGTGTACATACGCAATCAAGGGTAATATATTTTACGTAGTTCTAATATAGATCGTGTCATTCACGAAGACGCGTGGCTTGACTCGTATGGCATGTAATTAAGGGTTAGATTTGACAAACCCGGGCGTCATCGTGGCCTGGATGTCAAGAACTATAGTTGCTGACAACCTGTTTGTCACCTCTAATGATAGGAATAAAATTGAAAGTGGAGACTATTGGGACACTTTCAAGAACTGGGACATTAAAGTTATGTTTGTTTCCTTCTCGATTTCTCATATGTATATTTTTTACATTTAACATAAATAGTGGAGAATGTACTTGGTTACACAATTGAACGCAATTTAAAATGGGATGGTCATATGCAATTTTCAATAGGAGTGAGTAGATAATAGTCTCGTTATCATTTTTACGCGCTTTTATTTAACTTGCCCATTATTAAGTTATAATATTTTGTTAGTGTGGGTCAAATCTTAGAAGCTAAATTTAATCCATTTCCCGATTTCCGATAGAGCTGAAATTTTGCATTCATATGTAAATCGGATGACAATGCAATATTAAGATGACATGGAGCTGATCTGACGATGGAGACAGGAGGTGGCCATGGGAACTCTGTGATAAAACTACGCAAGCTAATTGTGTTTGAGGCTGTTAGAATTGTCTCGATGAGTATTAGATGCCTGTGGAAATAAAAGTACAGTCAGCGATAAAAGCTTGTACCAAAATGAAACTTATTTACCTACAATTCCGACTACTAAAAGTACTATTTATAAACGGTTGCCAGGATACCAACTTGGGATTTGAATAGTTTTGCACGCTGAGACTTGGTACCAAGTACCAATCAGAGTTGGCAGATATGTGTGATCGATGTAGATTAGCTCATGGAGTGTTTCTGCGTAAGGTCGAAGAATGCGATAAGTCTATTTCAGATATATATATTTAGTAGGTAGCTACTAAAAGTAAAATTCGGAAAATTCCTGACAGGTATCAAGGCGGAGGGAAATTACACTTTATTTTTTGCTATCGCAGAGCCGAGCCAACATTAGAATTAAACCAAGGTTATATTTTCAATCGAGAGTTCAAGCACTCGAACAAACAAAAAACATCAAAAGCCAACTAAACGCAAGTCTGCTATGTCAAGTACCTACATATTACATTTATATCAGTACACTAGTATTTATGCACCGTAATCAGCATTCAACTCACAGCTTGGTTGTTAGAACCGACTTCAGAAGTATTGTAATTGGTGATTAATAATATAAGACTAGAGTTTAACAAATTTCGAGATCATTTTGTCGCCGTGATAGACGAGTCCGTAAAATACAATGACCCAGCGTCCATTTTCGTAACCACGCTGTATTTCCGGCTATTCTAAATTAAAATCAACAAGCTGAACCCGACTGAACGGCCTGGAGCCACTCCGCTTTTATAGTTTACCAGACCAAACCAAATTGTATCTTGACTCGCTCTGAAAAATCCTAAGAATAGAAAATGTTTTCGCAGTAATTATTGGTCAAGAAAATGTATCTACCTAAGTTTTTTTTAATACTACGTCGGTTGTAAACAAGCATACGGCCCACCTGATGATAAGCAGTATCCGTAGCCTGCAACTCTAGTTACATGCGCGTTGCCGACGCTAGAATCCCCCCCCCCTGTTGAGCACTATGAGTAGGGTCTAGTGTTATTTGGGTGCGGTTTTCTTTAAGGTGGAGGTACTTCCCCAGTATATTGAGACTAAAATGTGTACGATCAGCTGTCATTTATTTCAAATTATAACTCTGTCAGAGTTGACGAATAGTAAGCAAGATAATTTATGAACCGTGTGCGAACTAAGTGCTTCAGAAGAACAGAAATAGAGCGACTAATAACTCGCCTTGGACTATTATATATGCACGCATGCATGTATCAATGGGTTCATAGTTACAGGAATGCTATTCACAATGTTTTGCTTGCGGAATATCTCGGGCACACCAGTATAAGTGTAGGTATAAACACGTGTATGTCAACGATTCCGAGATCAAGATATACAAGGGTTGTGCTCAGAGCCGCGACAAAACGCTTCGTGAAGGTGGTTGATACAATTGGGCGGGTAACAAGCGGACCGATGCCAACGTCCGATCACTATTCGACGGACACCTAATCATGAGCCAATTAATGGTATTCAAGGGTGTTCCGATTTAAAGTAATTCAGCATTATTTTTGGGTCTGTATTGGTTTGATTTACATATACCTACAATGACCTACATGCGTTAGAGAGCTTCAGATTTTAGACGCCGACGACAGTTTAATAACTCAAAGTGGTCAGTCACGACCACCGCCGAATTTCGTAACTTGACACGTATTCTTACAAATATAACAGGTCAGTATTCATATACAAATTGAATACGCTGCAAGTAACTCTAAAGACAAATTTCAATAGACGCCTACTTATACTGTAAGAGATATTTGTTCACACGTCCCCGAGCTAATAACGCAAGTAGTAAAAGTTTCTTGTTCATTTATTTAACTTTGTGGCTTTCGGTAGAAATATAGAGAACAACGAAAATTTGATATTTATATTTGAAAGAAACTCCTTAAAATCAAACATTCATAATCTTACAAAAAAGAGCAAGTCTACAACACAGTGATTTAATTTTACCAACCAAATCATATACAAAAGTAGCTTGGATAACTACATCGTTTCATTACTGCGTCAAACTAATCCCAATAAGGCTTGTATTCTGTTAGTATTCTTGGCAGTCGCTTTCTTAAAAATGAGTCCAATTCTTTGGATTAGGTTACTCGGTTGCCGAACGGACGACAGGTTCGTTTGGCAAAAAGCCGGGGACAACACGAGGTAGAAAAAAAATATATTTTACCCGACTAGATGTAGAATGAGGTTTAAGTATATCACCGTTGTACTTTTACACCGATCTATATCCGAAGATATGATAAGGATATCATGCAGGCAGAAATCATATCAATCTTATCTGATGTTTAAATTGTGATGGTTAAATCAAACCTGCACACGAAATGTGATAAAAATGACGGAATAAGCTTAATGATAAGAATGCCTATAACCTGTATTAAAATATTAACCTCTATCTTAATTGTAAAGCAATTAAACCATATTTCCAAGTCGTTTCCAAACAGATTCACCAAAGTGTAAATCAATTTGGAATCACAGACAGAATTATAGTAATACAAGGTTTCAAATCAAAATCAATAATAATATATTAATAATAATATTTAAATAAAAGTATTTAGTAGTTAAATCAAATCGAGTTTATCTTGTAGGGAAAACAAACCGTCTGAGTATAAAAGAAATAGAGAAGGGAAAGGGATGAACACTCCACCGCAGTTATGCCGGAGCCCCTTGGCTTCGCCAATCAATACAAGACTGTCTATGCCTTCCGAGTTAGGGACGCTAAGGAGGGGAGGCCTTTATGCGTTTTTCTGATCATAAAATAAATTGGCAGTGATACAATCTGCTGTTGTATTATTACTAATATACTAGTAGCTACAGAGCTAGCAGCTCACAGGAGCTGTAGACCTAGCGATTATAGCTTAAAACTGAATAGGCAAATGTATGACTACGACATTTTTAAAAATTTCCAAAAACTGAACCAACAATAAAAACTATTTGATTATAGATTCTGCTTACAAAATTTCACGAAAAATTAATTTTTACCCTAGCTGAAACGGAGACATTTTCTAACGCTCAGTGAATAAATAGTGTTAGGTTAGAAGCTAACCGAACGGCATACATACAGATATAGTCTTTGGGAGTACCTATCACAATATTTAAAACTGCCCTGTTATAATATAGGTTTATACTATGTAAACAAACATATTAGGTCAATAAAACAGAAGCATACGATAAACGATAACCTACAACGTCTTATAAAAATATTTTTTACGTTGTACATGTAACTGCACATGCTATTGACTAAGAGAATTACATGACATGGAATTACATAGGGAATTAAATATATCGTTTTAAAAGAATATAACAAGATATGATATAATAATAGGAAAAGTAAGATCGTCAAAATCATAACGTACAACTGTCCAAACGAAATACTATTAATACTATTTCAATTTACAAGTTCACCCTAATAATTACAAAAATTAAATAAATATCGTACTATAAATAGATATTGCTCTTTAAATAGCAACTACACATTAATTCTCTTATGCAAATTATGTAGCGTGTGGTGGTGAAACCAGCCCGCTTAATATTCAAACGGATAACGGGAAGTAGTTAAAATTAAAATGAAATAATAAAGTACATGTTCACATCACATCGGAAGAGTGCACGTAATAATCGGTCTAGTAAAATGAAAGCGAGATACAGGGGTCCAACAATGGTTACACCGTAACACAGTCAATACGATGTGAATTGTGATTATCGTTGAGCACTCGAGTCTAATAGTACATTACAGTTACAAGTTGCGAATTTACTTTATCGCACATGTCTCGTACAACGTTTTACAGTACATATGGCCTTACATAGTGACGTAATGTGCTAATTATCGCACTAGTGCCGCAAAGTAGCACCATATGTACTGTAAATATTATTTCCTTTAATGTGACTTATGCGCAGGTCGAGGCACTATTGGAAGAATAGGTAACGAATAAAAAATGAAAACAACAACGAACATGCCCTAAAAATGTGGCGTAGATCTTCCAGATCTTTACTTAATAAAATGTACGAAAAAGATGTACACGACAGAGATAACAAAAACTAAATTAGAAAACAAGGTATTTAAGGTAAGAAGTTTTTATTTATAACCAAACCACTAACTGAATCAATAATTTCTGCATACATTTTCGCTTCGCATCGCATTGATGCTTTAGAAATGTGGTGCTGGAGAAGGATGCTGCGGATATCGTGGACTCAGCGTCGCACTAATATATCAATTCTCCAGGAGCTCAAAGTTACACAAAGACTTTCGGCAATCGTTCACTCTCGCATCCTTAGCTACTACGGTCACGTTACGCGCAGGGAAGACGACGCGATGGAGACGCTGGTTGTTCAGGGCAGAGTGGATGGCACAAGACCCAGATTGCGGCCCTCAATGCGATGGACCGACCAAGTGAAAGCTCTCACCGGGTCACCTCTGAATCTGTGCGCGCGGCAGGCAATAAATAGAGAAGCATGGTGGGAAACAGCGAAAAAAGCCGTACAACGACCGCAATGACCACGACTACTCTGACAAGAGTATACGACTAAGAAGAAGATACATTTTCGGCGTTCTTCATATTTTAACCCATTTACAGCTTAGCCGTAAGTGAAACCTATTTTACTACGAGGCGGCTGTATCTTTCCCATGACAATTCAGGTAACAAGAGAAGAAATAATACAATGGAAAATTAAACGCTTACGCATAAATGATTAGTATTATCTTGTTCTGTACATTTCTTATCACGATTCTGCGGCCTACAGCCATCGTAGCGCAACGAAAACAAGAAACGTAATTTAAATACGTAATCAATCATGTCTCCCGGTGATATGCCGGGCCCTAAAGATACCTTTGACAAACATATGATAAACACGTGTCGAAAGACCTGGGGGGCATCTACTGTCTCTATCTTTTTTTTTGTCGTCGCCTAGAGCAGCGTGGTCTGCACAAAAAAGTCAAACTAATTATTTACGGACGTGTTTTAATTTTAATACAAGCATGACCGTATTCAGGTTTCGTTCTCGTGTTATACTTAAGTATACTTGGATAGTACTTCGTAGTTACTATCGCAAACACGCCTACCTAGGTAACTGAGTCTTTGTACAGACTTTAATTGCTGACCCATCTACGGTTAAAGCTAATTTGGTTGTCAACACTAACGCTATGACATCCATATGACATAATAAAACTTAAAACTATAAATAAAACTTTACGGACCTGATGTAGTTAAATTATGTTTTAACCCTTTCTTACAAATACACAAGTCAAAATGACAGATAAGGACAAACGATTCATAGCTAATTCAGGCCAGTAACGCGTTTATGAATAAGGCCATATATGGCTCAACAATAAGTAAGCCGTATTTAGTTACTCAGGTCAAAAATACAGAAATGCAAATGTCAAAATTATACAATTACAACAGTCAACAATTAAAGTTCCTGACTGTACACTTTACAGCAACGACATAAGGCATACTAACGGTCAATAAATTTATATACTAGTGTTGTGATTATTACATTGTCATTATCCCGATTTTGCAAGTCAAGTTTCACCCACTTCCAGTAGGTAGCCTTACCCAATGTAATGAACTGTTTATTTTTAATTTTAAGCTATTTTCAACACAATATTTTATTGTTATGAATGAATAAAGAATACATTTAAAGCAGGTAAAAACTACAATGCCAAACTCGAGCGTAGTCTCTGGGGTGTTAGCATCAGTTGGCAAATACAGAGAGAAATCTAACTTAAGACACTGTCGTTTTTAGGGTTCCATACCTAAAAAGGAAAAAATGGAACCCTTATAGGCTCACTTGTGTGTAAAATATACATACTTTGCTCCCCACTGGGTAATTGTGCTCTAACAGTATTTTATATATATATTATGAAAACTATATCACAGCTTCATAATTAAGTGTAACAACATGACAGTAGTGATGGTCTACTTGAAATCGGCATATATATCAACATACCTAGATACCTACCACAACACAATACATATAATAATCTTTCAAAATTAAATGGAATTTAGAATTTTGAAGCAATGTACATTTTACGGTATCAAAGTTATTTAAGAAAAAACATTACCCTCCTTCTGAAGCAGTCAGTAAAATAAGTAAAAGTTGGCCAATTCTAATTCGAAACTAATATATATGCCTATTTTTGTAATGTGAGATGACATACATTACATATCCCCTGCAACCTTAGATAAGATAACTAATTCACTAGGAAAAAGAACCGGATATAATATTGTAAAAGAACAATGTCCATTTTAAAGTAAAGATATGCTAAGCATAGTAACACAGCTTTATAAAGAGTGAGGAGAGCAAAAAGTAATGCTGACAACATTGCAGTAGGAAAAATGTGAACTTGCATGGAATTAAAAACAGAAATAGTAAAATAAGATATTAAAGTGGAGTTCCTAATCTAAAAACTTAAAGTTCTAAATATTCTTAATGTTTTCATATTATCATAAGACAATGATCTTTAATTTGAATATAAGCTTCATATGTCTTTAAAGCATCATTACCTAATGAGCATTACACATTAGTAAGAAGAACATTATTTGGGACATATTTTTTTAATGCAATTAGGGAGAACAACATTAACTGATGAATGGCAAAGCAAACTAAGAAAACCATATTCCACAAGCAAAAAGCTAGAAAAAGAAGTTAGATTGACCTGAAGCAATGATGTGATGTATCAAGATCTTGGGTTCATGACACATGGTGCCAAAACGAATATTATGACAATGATGAATTTATATCATGACAGAACATGAATATTCATACATTTTTGTACTATCATTTCGATCTTGGCTGATGGAATTCTAAAATAAGAATTTTTATTTTTTATACTCATAGTCCCTGGGCGACCGAGCTTCGCTCGGTTATAACTATTTATTGTAATATGGTGGTGTATAGATGATAAACTTAATTACATTTTTTTACTAAATTAAACTTGTCTAAAACAATAAAAATTAAAAAATTATATATACACATGAACATATTAAAAAAAAAGTTGGTCACCGGGCGGTATTCGAACCCGTAACACTCGTTTCTAGCCGGCATTGTTTATTGGTTTTTCAAGATCAATAACCACAAGGAATATAATACTAGGGAGATTAAAGGTTTAATTCCGAATACAACTCTCATCTCTTGTTATTCACACAGATAACCAGTTTATGGGGATATTAATACAACAATTATGTGTCATGGGATAACCCTGTAGCCTCAAGAACAGACAGAATAGAAACATTGACTTTTTGTTTATCATCTAATAGATAGAATAAAAAAAAGAACTATATAATTTTAAGTTTTTTTCTTATCAATTTGTCTTCTCATATGTAATTATTGTATGTGTAATAAATTATTTCTGTACTTTTAACAATTATAAAAAACACACTAATAGCCAAGCTTCTACAATTATTGATTATCCATGGCAGTGGTAATCATCCAGTTAATCAACAATAATAGCAAATATTAATGTAAGAAAATTATCCTTTTAATTTTAATAGGAATAGGAAGTTTAATAGGTTCCCTAGCCAACATCAAATTGAAAGCCTTTAAGGCAAAAAAAAATTGTCTGAATGAAAAAAGGATGGCAATCAAGGCCTTTTTTAAACTTCTGGGAGGCTAGAGGGTACAGGAACATATTTCATAAAAACAGGTTTATGTATAGGATGTTTACACTAATTAATGTTATTCACTTTAAGGAAGTTCCATAAAGTTTTCTTAAAGGAAATACCTATGTGCTAGGTATTTGCAAGGAATTCTAATAGATAATTCTCAAATCTTCTGTATAATATGAGTATTCCAAAGAATTAAGTCTATTTGTCTAAATTTATTTGATTACAGATATCTGGTCACCCGTAAAATTTCTTTTCTGTAAGGCTCATAAAATATACTTCATTTAATAAAGTACAAAATCTTTTATGATTTTAGTAAAATATTATTCTAATTTCCTTTAATAATGCTATTACTGTACTCTTAAAAGGAGCAGAATAGAAGCAAACTGTAAAATCTTTATCAAGCAACATAGAATTGTACTATTGATTTGATTCAAAGCTAGAAATGAAGGGCACAATAGGTCATGGTAGTACTGCATTGGCAAGTATAATATTTTGTTGTGTATGTATTAACATTGCACATTAACTGCCTGCTGCACTATATACTTAAGTGACAAGCAGTTCAGCTTGATTTGATAAGCCCTTCCTATGTCAATAGTTACCACATGCAAACTAATCTTGATAAGAATTTACTCAAATATCTCCCGCATTCCGCTTATTAATGTAGAAGAGTAGTAAAATCGAATAATAGGACAATGAATGACATTACCTTGAATATGTAATCATTACACAACTTCTCTTAAGTATTACATGGGACTCCTATACTATGTGCATATGCAAAAAAATTGTCTTTGAGTTAACTATGTTATAAACATTAAACTAGATCAAAATATACTTGCATGTTTTTCAGATATCAGAGAATTGCGTGCAAAGTGCACAAGGGAGCACGTTGATCACATGATACTGAACTACAAAATTTGGTCGTCACATGATCTAAAATTTTGACTGGCTGCACTTTGTTCAAGCTAAGGAAACATAGTTAAAATAATTTAATCTGGTAATAACCATACTCAATGTTACATAACTGAATGCATGAACATATATAAAGTTAAAACTTACCTTTGATAACATTCTCGCTACCACTCTTGTCCTTCACATTGTTGCTAGCCGAACCGTTTTTCACTTTTTGAGAAGTATTTTTTGTAGAATTCTCATCATTCACTTCACTTCCGAGAGCCATCACAACACGAGGAACAAATCCGGCACCGATTGACCGCGACAAGCACGGCCCACACTCAGCTGAAGCAGCACATGCGGTACAATTAGGGTTCAATTTCGACTGACAGTATAATGTGCTCCCTGAAACGAAGCTAAATTCCAATTGGTATTCACCAAAAAGTAAATCCAATCAGAAACCGACTCATTTAATTCAGACGAATAATACCACCTTACTGCGATATCAAGAGTTTTAGCGTATAAATAAACATAACTAAATTATAAGTAATACATTGCGCAAAAGTCAAATCCCCAAACAGAATTAACAAGGTTCAAGCAGGCAATGGATGTGAGTATTTCAGCATACCTTTTTATGTCGAAATGAGTATTCTGTTTCAGCGCTTGAAGCGACATCTTCCGGAAAATTATTTCAATTTTTAAATCAATGACCATGGATAGAGGTAGAATAGATGGTGAATATAAACATAAATGAAAGAGACGTACACATGCATAATCGTACACATGCAAATGAGATACATTTATGTATTTCCTGCCTTTAAGTAAGTAAGATAAGTTGGTAGCGATTTAGATAGCCCAGTCTGTGCAAGTGTTAAGTAAACGTCATAATTTCATGGAAGTTTTACGTTTAAAATAACACATGGACTCTCTGGGCTACAGGGTGCCAAACTTGCTGCCAACTTATCTTGGTCTACTCCTAACTTCTTTGCTCCTGACTCTATAGCGATATGTCTAAAAGGGGTCTACTCATGTAACAATAAAATTTAGCTTCGATTCGACAATCAAAGTACAAGATGCACTTGTCCATGACTTGTCCTTTAGAATGAAATAAAAGTATATTATAGTTTGGTCCAGGCCTGTCTCATTTCAGGCATAGACAGAGAATTCATACTGTCTTTGTCTTACGCTACTACTAGCAATCAAAAGAAAAGGATGAGTATAGTTTTCCTGGATCTAATTGACTGACAAGGTGTGTTTGCCAGACTATAATAAAATTGGTATGGCTCGTCACGCACTTCTAATGTACAATCGATATGTTTTGGAACGTACTTTTTTATATTCTCATTTATTGACTGCATCTGTCACAACTGTCATGTTCGTTGTCAAACATTGAGGTTACTATTTTTGTTTAAGTTTAAGTTTTGATTATGCTTATGAAACCTGAAACCTGATAAATCGAAATAAGTAACACGTTTCTTAGTAAAATAATAGGTATTTTGCTGAGCTAGTTGTGGAAAACTAACAGGCTGGCGTCAGAAAACTATACTAAGGTACTACTATACTTTCGTAATAAAATTTCTTTTAAACTTATATCGATTCTTCCTTAAATACTGAGGAAGAAATAGTTGACATAATATAGAAAAAGGCTTACCATTTTGAGAGCAACAAAACCCTTCGAATTAGTTTGCTATTTGCCATATTATCTTTGTTAATAAATACGGCTGTCTATTAGCTGTTTGTCGATGGAAGTAGAAGCAGCAGCTCTCAGTCTAATAGTGTTAATTTGAGGCATGACATTGAACTAATAATATTTTGTAGAAAATGTTGGACGGGTGGTATTGCCGCTCTATAGCCAACATGCAGGCGAGCGAAGCTGCCAGCATGAGCAACAACGTGCCCGCAGAGCCGCAGCCGCCGCCGCGCGAAGACTACTCCAGCGATAGCAGCAGCGAACCCGAGCCAGAGACTAACTACAAGTCACACTACCTTACACTTAAGAAAAAGCTGAAATATCTTATTTATGTGAGCTCTATAGGTACCTCTTGTATTGATAAACTAGTATTGTTGATATTAAGGACAGAGAGGCTTTTGACGACCTCAGCTGGTGCTAATGGTATGTGGCACTGCAAATTCAAGCAGATTAAGTAAAAAGTTGGAGAAAGCATAAAAATAACAATTTATCATGTCATAATGGGTAACTCTTTTTAAGTATGTTTTCCAACATTAACAACATTTTGATAATAATTTAAGATTCTCCCTCTACAGGAAAATGAGTGCTTCCAAGATGCTCTGAGATGCAGCCAGAAGAGACTCCTTAAGGTATCCCGCGATCGCAGCTTCCTCCTTGATAGGCTACTGCAGTACGAGAAGCCTGATAGCAGCACCTCAGAGAGTGACGAAACCGAATCTTCTGATGACACAGACTACAACCGTGTGGATACTTTGAAAAGGTAAGGAGTGTAAACTACACTTATTATATTATATATTTATTTATATTTTTTATATTATAGTGTTTTTGTCATGGCACCCAAATGCTGTTTATTTGTTTCTTCACTGATGTGTTGTTAAATATATTGGGTGCCCGCTTGCCAGTCGGTATAGGCCTCCTCCAGCCTTCTCCATTCGTTCCTGTCTCTGGCAACCCTGCTCCATGCAACCCTACTAAACTACACTTAAGGCCTGTGCAAACCGGCAGATGGTAGCAGAGATCAGCGAGGAGAATTTCCTTAGTGCAGCACACACTGATGATGGAAAATCCCTTTTGAAACCATGCATGGTCCCACCAGTATGAGAGGAATCCGGTGCATACAGAGAAATCCTTTATGATCCTTTGATAAATTTCATGTCCTCTGCTACATCCATAGAACAAAACTAGAGACGGCTAAAATCTATGTGCCACCTATAAAAACTTCTGTTACTTCTTGTTATCAACCCCATTGATAGTTTTCTCTTATGTGGTAGCTGTCGCGAACGTATTGCGAACTGGTTAATATTTGCCAACGTCATGGAGTAGATGGCGCTAGTAGTCACGTTTGTCGTTTAAGTTAAATAACCACTTCTAGGTTATTGGGATTTTTTGACTGAAGTTGAGAGGGTAGATGAGAATGACAGTAGGAAAAAGGAGGTTGTGTGCGAACAAATCTGCTTGATAATCTTGGGGAGTGATATTTGCTTTAAGATCAAGTCAAGGACATTCTTATGGTGTTGTTAGAATAATGATGTGTCTCTTGTAGATTGTGACCAACGTTATCAGTACTCAGAGTGAACAGTGATCCAGTGAGGCTAATATGAACTTAAGGTAAACTTTGTGTGAGGAATGGGGTCGCTATAAGGGGAGATTTGGAGGCGACTATTAAGCTCAAGGAACCAGGTGGATAATCATGTGAAACTCATGTTATAAGTAGGTAATAAAGTCGGACACAGCACAACTCATATCGTCATCTCACTAACGTCCAGGCCTCGTATGGGTATGTAGTACATTTACATATCGCTTTCCAGTATCCGTAAAAGCATTAGATTAGATAGGTTAATAAGTATGGTGAGCTTGACGACAGTAGCCTATGGCCTTCGTTTAATCCATACTCAATATGACATGTATGAAAACATACTTAAATCTAATGCTCACTCTCTAAATGTCTTCCAGAAAGAAAATTGAAGCGAGTGCTGCCCACCAAACTGTGTCTGCTGCTGCTACACCAAACAAAAATGCCAACCCAGTGAAAAGAAAAAGAGCTGTGGTTCCTAAAAAGCCTCCTAATACTACACATCTTGTAAGTATACAAAATATAGGTCACTTTCCTGCAGATTTAATGCAGCTATTCCTACTTTCCATCGTTTTTTAAATCAGCCCTGGGTTATAACAAAACGGCGAATGTATATGGTTTATATATTTGCTGATATACACACAACTGATCAAGTACAAGTTGGTAAACAAGAAATTAATTTTTTGTGATATGGATACAATTGTATTTTAGGTAGGTGAAGTTAAGAGATGGTGTAAAATGTGCGAATTCCAAAGCGGAGGTCAATTGTTCGAACCTCGGTTCGTAGGTTACCTACCCAGAGTTAACGTAAGCGCACTGTTACATTACAGTATAATAGACTAGAGATGCAACGTATAGTGGCTTGGCCGAATATCCGTTGGAACCCTCGGCAGAATATTCGGCTAGAAGTTCTACCTAAAATTAACTAAATTTAAATGCGCGCGTGCGTGCGCTATGCACGTTGCAACTTATTTCTCGCTGCAGCCGCTGCAGGCAGTTTTTGATAGAAGCTATTTGCGCTTATTCTGCACGCAGTGCGTATTGAATTGCGGTGCGTTAGTTTTCGTCGTGTATGTAAAAAAAAATATTTTGTATAATTTTTCTCATGTTTTTGTACTATTTATTAAGAGCCCATCAACGTGCTCACTAGCGCCACTTGAAAATAATTGTGATTGTTTAAATTTAACTATAGATATTTAAAAAAGCGGCCAAGTGCGAGTCTGACTCGCCCATGAAGACTACTTACTAGATCTCCTTCTAACCAATTTTCGGTGGAAGTTTGCATGGTAATGTATATCATATATTTTTTTTAGATTTTTCATTCTGTTATTTTAGAAGTTACAGGGGGGGGGGGGACACAGTTTTTTTCACTTTGGAAGTGTCTCTCGCGCAAACTATTCATTTTAGAAAAAATTTATATTAGAAACCTTAATATCATTTTTAAAGACCTATCCATAGATACCCCACACGTATGGGTTTGATGAAAAAAGTTTTTTTTTGAGTTTCAGTTCGAAGTATGGGGAACCCCCAAAATTTATTGTTTTTTTTTCTATTTTTGTGTAAAAATCCTAATGCGGTTCATAGAATACATCTACTTTTGGTAAAGTTTGAACAGTATAGCTCTTATAGTTTCGGAAAAAAGTGGCGGTGACATAATCGGACAGACAGACGGACATGACGAATCTATAAGGGTTCCGTTTTTTGCCATTTGGCTACGGAACCCTAAAAAGGGGGCCGCTACGTACTGTGTTTTGTATTTAAGTACCTTTTGAATACATCAAACTAGTAGATCTATGAACTCAAAACGAAAACGGCCGTTTTAACTTTGGACGACTAGATTGACGAATCCAGCAACGTAAAAACTATTATGATGTATTCAAAAGGAACTTAAATACAAAATACAGTACGTAGCGTCCCCCTTTTTTAAATATGTATCGTTAAATTTAAATAATCACAATTATTTAGCACTTTTAGCAGTGGCGCTAGTGAGTACGTTGATGGGCTCTTAAGGTGGTTCGATTAGGTTACCCAAAGCTTAAACCTCACTAGATGGCGCCACAATTGCAAATTTTGAGTTTTAATTTTTTTGTGGAGTAGTCTTGGTATTTCTATACTGTAAATTATGTTTAGCGCAATCATTAAATAAATATTGAACTATTACAACAAACATTGAACACTTCATTGTACAAAAACTACCCCTTAATGTCGACAGAATGTTTCTTGACTCTATTTCTAAGTGTCACTCACACATTCAAACAGTCTTACTGGGATCCTTGTAGTAGACAATTTGGCACAGCGTGAGTAGGCTTCAATAGCGTTGCGGTATGTACGTGGAAATACATGCAAGAGGATGTGGGTTCGAGACTCGTAATTTTTTTTTTTGTTATCAGTATTATCAAGTAGGTACCTATTATTAATAAATTATTTTATGAGAAATATGAGCGTTTTCCATAAAAATATTAAAAATCTGATTCTCACACATCATGATATTTTTGGGTTCTTCCAACTCAGAATCACTAGCATAATCAATCCTCGTGTTAAAAAAACCCGAAAATTTGTATTGAAATTTTAGTTTTACATTGAAATTTCTTTCACACTAAAATGTGACGTAATGGTATGGATATTTTAGGATATCTTTCTTTAATGCTAGGGTGGAGAAGAGTCTAAGTAGAATGAACCTAAGAAAGTCCAAATTTGTAAGTCAGATTTTCCGGTATTTTTTTCAAAAAAAAAACGCTGTTTTGTTCTAAAATTAAAGCAATCCCTTACTGCCCAGCCTTTAAAAAAGTAGGTACTATTTTACAGTAGAATTAAAACATTTTTTTTACGATACATTTAATTAAATTACAGTGAGTTACAAAATTGCATGGCCTTCTATTTATAACCATTATTAAAAGAAATAAGATATTTACCATGTTTGTTTATATTATTGATTTCCCGATATTTTGTCACAACTAGAAGTTTCACACAATGCTTAGAGATAGAAAATTATTTATTTATTTTATTTATTGACAATTTCATTCAACGGATCACATCATATCCAATTTATGTGTTTATGTATTGCATTGTTTTCTACCTAGTTGGTTATTAAATTCTGTTACTTCAATAATCTTTATCTACATAAAATATACCAACGAAAGTTTAATAAAGTATATATTAAAATGAAGTACACAAAATCAGGAATTACATATGACAATATCATTCAAAATCGCCTCCTCTGGCTTTGACACAGGCCCTCAAACCACGAGGCCAGTCATCAATAGCGGCACGCACGATTGTCATGTCTAATTCCGTCACTGTCTTAACTATGGCCCGCTTGAGGGAGTTAAGATTTGTGTGGGGTTTAGCACAGGCTTTCTCCTCAATAACCTGCTATATGGCATAATCCAGGGGGTTAAGGTCCGGGCTGGAGGACGGCCAGTCTTCGTGGGCAATAAAGTCAATTTTGTTCCTTCGAGACCAGGCTTGAGTTGTTTTTGCCTTATGTGCAGGAGCTGAGTCCTGTTCAAAGATCCATGGCTGGTTTTGAAATAGGGTGTGGCTTAAGGGCTTCACTATTGGTTCGAGAACGGTTTCCAGTTTCCGGTTTTCACACCTTTTTCACAGAAATGAATCTGTGTTAGCCCTGAGTATGACACACTCAAAATCATGTTTGGCGGGTGCCCACATTTGTGCAACGCAATAGGGTTGTTTCCATCTACAAATCTTAGGGCATAATTGTATCCCAAAAAATTCTTTTGGATTATAAGAACATGTTAAACTACTTTTAGGGGACCTGTAATGACCATATTTTTGTAAATATTGAATTTAAAATATCTTTTGGCACACGTCACGTGACCAAACTCGAAACGTCATTGAAGATTCTGATGACGTCACAACTCTCGGATTGACACTGTTGACAGTTAGGGGATTAACAACAAATGACAAATATCAGTTGACAGTTCGTATCTTCTACGTGTGTATGTAGTTATGTGTCAAACCATAAACTGTGACGTCACACAATTTTCAAAGAGCGTTTTGGGCGCGAAAGCATCTGTCAAAATATATTTTGTTAATTTAACATATTTAAAGCCGTTTTTAGTATAAAAGCTGAATTTTAAGGCAACTTTTAGTTAATACAGAAAGTAATACAAGCGTTTCAAAAAATTGGAATACGATTCTCTTTTAGGCCCCAATTCATTATAGATACGACGAGATAAGCGTTATGTGTGGTATATAATTATAGCACACAAATCCACCATATTATGTCTATTTTTATTTTTTCGGTAGCATTTGTTTTAACGGAAATAAAGAGGTTGCAAATCGAGTACCAGAACTTCAGAACAGATATCATTTCATATTTACCAGTCGCTTTTCGGTGAAGGAAAACATCGTGAGGAAACTGGACTAATCCCAACAAGGCTTAGTTTTACCCTCTGGGTTGGAAGGTCAGATGGCAGTGGCTTTCGTAAAAACTAGTGCCTACGCCAAATCTTGGGATTAGTTGTCAAAGCGGACCCCAAGCTCCATCGAGCCGTGGCAATATGCTGGGACAACGCTAGGAAGAAAGAAAGAAATCGAGTAACAGAACTTAGTAACCAACTAGGTATAATAGTTATGATGTAAATGTCCATATCATGTTGGAGTCATATATGTATTAGCCAACTAATTATTCAAGATCAATACACTTAGCTCCCTTAGGTATTCGCCTAAGTACAATCTCGGGCAAAATTGAGTTTTATAAAAGTGAACTAGTTTCTAGGTCATATTTTCTATGAATTGGTCATTTTTGTAGACTCCAATTACAGTTACACTTTTCCTGGTTTTTCGCGGACCAGAATATCGATGATTTTTGTAACTTGATTTAGACGTTGCTATCATTTTCAATCCAAAAACACATAAAATCACAATTCAGAACATGCGGCAGCTTTGTTTTCTATCAAGTACCTCAAGCACCAGGGCGGCTACCGGGAAAATCGAAATTCGTCAATTTCGGGCATTTTTCTCTGTCACTCTAATTACGTCTTAGTGAGAGTAAAAGAGAAAGATCCCCACAATTTGCGAATTTAGGTTTTCGCGGTAGGCCCCCAGGTCCTGTCAAGTTTCAGCAGTGTTGCCAGGTGAGCGGAAGAGAATTATCGTACTTGAGTGTCAATATTATTGTACCGTTGAAAAAAATATCGTACGCCAATCAAAAAGGCAGCCCCTAAAAATGTCTTGCAAAGTAACCTTAAACTTCCAATTAATAATAAAAAAAAGATTGTCTTTTTTTTCTTTTTTCGTCTAAATTGCGCCAAAAATCTGTTTATGTTTGTGTATTTTTGGGATAGACTCAAACGGTATACAGGAAATTGTGACATTTTAAACTTTAAACTTACACCAAGGAGCCGAACACCCAAAAGATACTAATTTTAGCCTATTTCTGAGAGAAAGTGTCATATTTTGCTTCAAATTACTAGACTTTAAAGGTGGCATCATCCAAGGGCTGAAATTATAGTACTTTAGTGTACGATAATGCTCTTTGGAACATTACGTCATACCGGGGCCCAAATTATCGTACATGTACGACAATTATCGTACGCCTGGTCACACTGAGTGTCAGTGTCGACAGAGTCAGCTAAAAAGTAAAAACGCGTCAAACATCGCAACGTCGCGCCGATGCATGGAGTGGCAACGCCGCAATGTATTTGTACACGACATTTGTCACACACACATGAGTAAAATTTATAAAAATATAACGTTGATTATTGCATGATTTCTGTATGAAACAAAGTTTTTCTATTAATTTAGCGCAAATGAATATTCGAAAGTAGATAGATGCGCAACTATTTATGTAATAATATTGTGTAATTAATTAATAAATAGCGATTGTTTTTTGTATGAAAATCGAACCACCTTAATATAAAGGTAGTCTGAAAGATTATACCTACTGGTCTAAATAATTGATTACTTGTAGTTTGTTAGGTACTTTTTTACCCTTCGTTTACCGATAACTACGTGTTAACGTACTATTCGGTATCCGGCCGAATACTATGCCACTATTCGTTATTCGGCCGAATAGGCCGGATACGAAAAGTGGCCGAATATTCGTTGTATCTCTAATATAGACCTTCAAACATTCCAATAAAATTTGCTAATATTCCCCTTGAGAGGAGAGAAAGCCATTTAAATACAGCAAGTAATAATTTTTTGACAAAAATAACATTTCTTATACTATACCTACCACAGGCAACAAATACTCATCGAGGCAATTCCATAAACACCAAACAATTAGATTGCGTGGTTTCATCACAGAGTTCCCATGGCCACCTCTTGTAAAAACATTGCAAATAACAAAACTTTTTCAGCACCAAACCAACATGGCCATGCTGTCAAAGGCGTCCCCCGCTCTCGGCTTCGGCCTGTCGCCCGGGGACGGGCACATGACCCCCGAGGAGGTGGAGCGACATCTGCAGTCGCGGCAGTCCTATGTGGAACTGTTGCCTGAGCGAGCGCCACCCACTGTCCCTACGGAGATGTTTAGCAACGACCCATCACTTGACAGGTAAGATGAGGATGCAAGGGCATAGCCAGCCAGTGATATCAACTGGGCAAGTTGATATCGCCGGAGGCCTTTGGGGCAGACGCCGTAGAGGGGCATACATTGTATGGAGAATTTAAGCTCCTTCTGGCAGCTGCATTTTGATATTTAACACACATCAGTGAAAGGATAAGGATCAAAGTCAAATGGCGTTCTAAAAGTTTTAATTATGTGTCGAAAGATGGCAGTAAATTTACGTCACTGCAAAGTTTTTTTTGACAATACACCATACAATTAATTAATTAGTTTGTAAGCATTATTGTGTACTTTTATCATGTACATATGTTTAAACTTTTTGAATAAACGTCTTTATTATTATTATACACCTCTATTTCAAATTCGATTTGGTACGACTTGTCATGAGTGAACTCATGCCTTTTGCTTAATGCAAAATTTACTATTCTTCAAATTAATCACCGAATCTAAACTATTTGATTTTTTGGAACACCTGGATTGGTGCAAAGGGTTAAGCAGCATCCTGACCGTAGTGAGAGATTCGAGGATGAATAAAATGCTGAATTTGTAATTGTTTACTGATTCATCATTTTTATAATCTGTACCACGAAAACCCTTTTCTAGGCAAGGTACGATTTATCGACTACATACGCGCCAATAGAATTTCAACCTTAGTAATCCGATTTAAGGTATCGATTAGATTGGACTTTCGGGAAATGTAACTTGTCTTCAAATGAATCATCAATGCTGGATTAACTGGAATATATTTGCATTTTTTAAGAAAACCTCGTTGATTGGTGCGGCCTGGAAATTGTAAACTGACTATGAAATAATTTATTGTTACAGTGAATCAAATGATGTGCTGGAGAACTCCCCAAATGTTGAAGAGTGGTTCGATTAACTTACTTAGCTTTTACGTAGAAATATTTAAGGAAAATAAGATATTCTTATGTCATTATGTGCATTCATTGATTTAATATTAAAGATGTGATTTGTGTAATATGTCTTTTTTCTTGCATTCATTGTAGGTTTAAATGAAAATCAATTCAATTTAAATATATTATATATTGGATAAATATTTACGTTAGACAATTACAAAGTGGCTTCAAGCGCGGAAACGAACTTCTATATAATCTATGTATCACGCTCAATTTATTAACCATGCGATATTGTACATTTTGATATTCAACTCACACACAATACACTGAAGGTATTTATCAAATAAGCAAGTATACACATTCTTACTTCCATAATATACATATAATTATCATACCACGTGTTTGAACGAGATGAAGTTATGCATTTGTTGTGAATATTCTTACTACTCTTTAAACACCTACCATGCAAAGTAAATTTTACTATGCTCCCTACTCAATGTTAAACATTTAATGTTTAATACTCTTTCGTGAACAGCTGGTTATACTATACATGAACTTTCTTACAAGCCCCTAATACCAATTGTATCTACGAACCTACACTATCCTGTGGTACAACTATGATATTATATGTGATGAGATTCCTATGAACAAACCATAACACATACCACATTTTATTGTACATAACTTTTATTAATCTCGCAATATGAGTACATTCACATGTAAAATGATAACTGGGTGAGCTCAGTTCTCTTCCTTTCCTTATCAGTACGCATACAATGACAAACAATGGGATTTTGTTCCAGCGGACTTTAAATAAAAGTATTATCCCTAAAATATGTATATTTCCGTTCACATAGCTATATGTCCGAATAAATTGCAAGCATTCATATTTTTAAAGTCACTAATAGTTTTTGGTTTATTATATTAACCAAATAGATATGAGGAATGTATGAATAACACATGATACCAAAAATGTTTCGATACCTACTTAACCAAATATATTTTCTATCAACATAAAGGACGTCTGAATCGTAACGATTCCAAAATAAATCTCTGATAAGCATACTTTACTTTAACAATTAACAGGAACATTATAAGTAAATAAAAAACCTCAAAAATTCACCAACAAAGTGCATCTGCTACTTGACCACTAGGGTGGTCCTTATTTCATGGTAGTTTTTTCGTCGGATATCTCCTTATTGTCATACTTGATATTAAAAAGGTTTAAGTAGCTGATTTATTTTTGAACACATTACCCCTTATAGAAATTATGTAATTAGGAAAATATCCCCTACAAAAATACACTACATAAGGAATTAATTTTTCCACGGCGTATCATGGTATCTATTGTACATATATGGCGTTAAAAATAACTTGATATGAAGTTAATTTTTCGGTGTTAACGAGTAAAAACGCTAAGGAAAAAATAAATGTCTTCTAATAGGTAAAACCCTACTTTGCGGAAAAAGTTCGTTATTGTTTTCACCTCAGTAATTACATATATTTTTTAAGCGTAACACAAAAATCTATCGCATTTTTTTGATATCAAATTACACGAGTTACCTACCATGTGGTGCTCTGCTAAAAACCTACAAAATAAGTACCACCCAAGTGGGTTGTTTTTCAGAGATTATGATTATATATATATATTAACTTGTATGATGATAAGTTTTCATTATAGGCTAACAGATCACACCCAGAATTAAAATGTATCCATGTGGCAAATACTTTAGATAAACCAACAGCATGGTTATATATGAATTATCATGCCACATAACAGCCAAAACATTTAACTTTGGTATGATCATGTTATACATTTTATCATATCTCATTACACCTGAATTTAGATTAAATAGTAATACAATACATTATTTTCAATGAATATGAAAAACAAATGTACATCCAACACTTAGCCAAAATTTGGGCACACCTTTATAAAAAATCTATGTACAAATAAATGATTAGAATTATGTACTGTACCATTATATGAATTGTACAGTGAAACATAAAAAAATATATTATAGTCTAAATAAAAACATATTCAATTTAAGTCTAAACTTACATGTCAGTAAGTTTAACTTAATTTTATAAATTAATTAAATAATACAATAGCCCATGAAATGCTAATATACTATATTATTTATCTATCAATGAAATCTGATTTACAAGAAAGATCGTTGAATAGCTACATACAATAACATAGAACTATAGTAATGGACTACTTGAAAATATGTTCCCTATAGTGTATGAGAGAACTCAAACAAATTTTTAACTTTTTCAAACCACAAAGCCTAACTTTTCAGTTAGTAAAAGTCATCTCAAAATTGTATATGTGAGATATTACAAATTCCTACTGAATCAGTGCAATGTTCACAAGTGACTTTTTAACATGCTTCATGTAACATATAGCATTTGTGTATTTTCTGCAGCTGTGAACCTAACAGCAATTAACATTGCTATTAACAATGTTGTTCATATTTGTTAATTTATTTTAATTATTATTAAAACTGGTCTGCAAGTAAGTCGCAAATTTCTTGTGAGACTGTCTCCTTGCTAGATCTTACTGTAAGTCTAAACATTTGAGCTTGCTTATTAGGTTCCAATCTCATGAGACATCCTACTTGTTGGACTCTGGTATGCACAATGCCAGCACATACAAAATTATCAGGGTTGGGGTCAATGCCATCCAGCAGTTGCATCCCAAAGCCGGCCAGTTTGGTGCGGGTAGCTGCAATATCAATTGCCCCTTGAGCCTTAAAGATTTTTTGTGCTCTTTGCTGCTCTCCTCCCAAATTCTTCCACCTTGCGAAGAAAGATTCACCATTCATCTCTGTAGGTTCAAAGAATTTGTTCAATGTCAAAGGAAGCTTCATTGTAATTTTTTGTGGCACATTGTTGTAGATAAAGGAAACAGACATGCTTGGAGTGTCCAGATAGTCTTCGATGCACTCTGCAGTTAACATTTGTTGGATCTGAGCTCCTGCCTCCAAAACTGGTTCCATAGGCTTCATCTGAATATTTAATTTATGCATATCAGTCCAGTGCAGTTCAGGATTGACACTTTGAATTGGAAATTGTGTCTTGTTGCCATAAAACAGGCCAATTCTGCCTAGATTCTGTCTAAATTCACTTTTGACTCCAATTTGAATCAATTCATTCTCAAAGAGAACACCATTATTTTTAAATAAGAATTTTTTGATATTATTTTGTGCAGCATTGCTTGGACTAATTTTAGGAGTGGTGTAGAGATCTCCAAGGACATCTAGCAATCCATTGCCTGCAGTTGGAACAGCTGAACCAGGTGGTGTGGACAATCCCAGGAGGTCAGCACTTGATGCACTAGTATTGTTTGTCGAGTTGACAGCTGGTGCAGCTGTTGATGTAGGTTGAGGGCTCTTAGATTCTCTCATATCAGAAGTATCAGGAATACGACCTGGCTTTTTCTTTTTGAGCACTGCTAAGATAGAAGATTCTCTTTCAGGGAATGCAGGCATCTCTTCCAATACTGTAGCCAATACATCTGAACTAGCCACTATACTCAGTTGCAAATATTCAGATGCTCGTTGTTGTAGCTCAACATCTGCAGACCGTAGGTTGGAGTCAGCTCTGAATACTTCTTGGACACGATTTTTGATCTCAGGGAACAGGTTGACAAGTTTGATGTACGTAGAAAGTAATAGAGCTCTAGTAGCAGCAGAACACAGATGATATTTTGAGTGGAGCAATTCAAATTGAACCAATGGTGAAGACCGTGTATCACCAGCAATCAGATTACCAAATTCACCAAGAATGTAACCTCCTACTTTAACCATGTTTTCATGGCATGTGGGTGCCTGTAGGGCTTCAAACACGGTCTTAGCTGCATAACCTTGAACTTCCTCTCTGTTGATGACAATCTGAATTACTCTGTACCATACCTCTTCAGATACATAGTCTCCAGCAATTCTTATAAGATTAAGAATCACATCAACATACCAAGTAAAATCAGTTGCATACTTTTCTGCTAATATGGCAACTTTCAGTACCATCTCTTCCCTAATAGAGTAATCGGCAGTCTCCAAGTATGCCAACATTTCTTGTACAATCTCTTCGGCATTTGTTTTGTCACACATAGCATACAATAAATCAACAGCCTGCTGCCTAACTGAGACATCTTTTTCCATTTTCATTGAAAGAATGACAACTTCTTGGTGTTTCTTTACTGCCTCATGTGAGAATTCAGAAGTTGCAAGATGGCACATGGATTCCAATGCCAGGTAACGTAAATTAGTTTCACGGTTGCTGAGAAACTGTCCCAGCTGATTGCATGCTCTCACCAACAAGTTAGGCTCACTGTCATTGTGAATGATGAGACTGATAGCTTCAAATAGAACAGCATTCTTGGCATTTGAGTGCTGGACTTTTTTCGACTTAGGTGGTTCCTGGGCCTTGTTGAAGATAGTTTCTAGGCATTCTGAAAGGCGACCTCTAACCCCAGGCTCCTCAGAGGGTGGAGTGTAGTTTTGTAACAATCTTAAAAGTTTAACAGAGAGCCATGGTGCAGGTACAAAGTAATATGTGTAGTCTTGTAGGTCAGTGTAACTGGCAGTCACAATGCGGCTGAGCCGAGCCACTGCCAGGGTAACACACCCTTTGTATTCTTCTGGATTTTTCTTTACCAAAGCATCTATAAGAGATGTGGCTGCAGTTACAACACCCATGTGGGGATCATTTAACAAGTGAATTATTCTAGACGTCCATTCACCCCCAGGAATGATTTCAGGAGACTTACGGAAGAGTCTGAGTAAGCAGAGAGCAGCTGACTGTTTCACAACATCCATTGTGTCGCCTGACACAAGAAGTTTAGGAATCTCTGTGCAGAAAGCTTCTGCCATGTCTTTGCTGCCGATATTAGCGATGCACTGAAGGGCGAGGTTGACATGGATGGGGTTGCGCGACTGCAAGTCGTTCTTGATGCTCTGAATAATCAGCTTGATCAGATCACTGTTGGTGTTGACCAGCACGGAGATAAACAGATACCCGATCTGCTTTTCGGAATACTTATTGGAAGACAATAGATTGACCGCCTCCATGTGTCCGAAGTCGATGTCGTGACCCAGCAAGAAGATGAATAACAGTTTGCAGACATACTTCTTTTTTTGATATCCATCGAGAGTTTTGTCACCTTTAAACTTACTTCTTATGTTTGCCAGCTCCTTATTGATTCTTTTTATTTCTGCTTCTTTACTTTTACAGTTTCTTATATCCGATATGAAGACTGCGAGTCCTCGCATTCCATCTCCCCTTACGGCAGGCATATTGCCAAGTGACTTGTCGAACACCAGTTTTAAGCCTTTTCTTTACACTTTAGAAATAAGACCCGACACCGCGCACTATCACTAGTTTAGGAGGCGTAAACGGGGTGAATCGGCTCCAAATCTCGATTAATCAATGCATTAGTAGCCGTCATCAATCAACGATACAATATAATACTTCGACCGACCGAAGACGAGCTTACTTCTACAACGCCTATATCTATGAAACTGAAACGTCAGACACAGTACTCATTGTTTATGGATCGATATTTATTTGAGGAATTTCATGGATGTTTGCATTAAATAAATAAATATATATATTCCTTTGATAATGGTTAATATTATTTTAAAGTCTATATTATTTTTATTTAGATATTATATCTAATAGTTTTCTCTGAGATATATTATAAAGGAGAAACTGTATTAGAATGGTAACTGTGAACTTTCCTTATTTCATATGACGCAGGCTGTTTATCTGTGGATGTAAGAAAAAGACAAAAGGGGTTAAATGCTGTCAAAAGTATTTGTGTGAATCTAAAATAAACTCTAATTTGCATAAAAATAGAGTCGAAATTCAATCTGGGTTTAATGCATTTATTTGCTTTGTGTGCAATTGAGAATATTACTTCTATCTCCTTTTTTCCTCAAAGCTTTTTGCATGGCGAGAGAGGATGGCAAATATTGTCAGATTTGGATAGTCGCAGTACCCCAGCATAATATCACGACGCACGCACCTAATTTCAGTCTGTGTGTCGAGTGGTTGGTTATGGTTGTTGGGTCACAAGACTAGTAATAGGAAATAAATTATTTTATTATTGTTTAAATCGAGTAGTGCTACTATTATTGCGTGTCTCTCCATAAAACCCTTCATAACCATGGTGTCATTGATACCAGATGTTTGTTTGTGAATGACGAGTCAAAGTGCAAAACAACTAATGAATGATGCAGTCTATTTTCTGGACAGGCAGAGTGCTATCACGTGCTATAAGGAATGGGATTTCAAACCTATCCAGCTCTGCTGAATTAAACGTTTCTAGTAAGAAACATCCATATTTAGTATCAGTAGTGTGTGGTTTCCCCAAAGACATTGTCAATGGAAGAACTCGTAAAGGGCAATTTGGGGACGACGCATGGTTCTCTACCCAGTTCAACAATGCGGACGTTATTGGTGAGTTGATATTGTTTTTGTTTTTATTCAATTTTAAATGTTATTTTCAAGTGTCAATTTAACTACAAAAAATAGCGTGGTATTTGCGTGAATGCTGTTTGTTATCTTGCCTATTTTGTGTTTGTCTAACATGGTTAGCTGTTGTGATTAAGTCTATATATTATATATTTAATTTTCATAACTATAAAAACTGAACAACTCAATAGTATAGACACATTTGATTAAACATTTGACATGCAAATATGTCCCTATTTACTCCAAGGTCTTACCTTAATTGCACTAAAGTTACCATCATGAGCTCACTAAATTACGTTTTATAGGTTATTTTATTGTTGTACTCTTACAGGAGTGGCAGACGGTGTGGGGGGATGGCGTGCTTACGGAATTGATCCCGGGGAATTCTCCTCCTATTTAATGAAGACATGCGAGAGACTGGTCCAAATGGGCCATTTTAAGTTGTCTGAGCCTGCTGACCTCCTAGCCAAGTCATATTATGAGCTACTTGAACACAAGAAGCCTATACTAGGTAAGTTTTACTTTAGGTCCAAAGTCCAAGTTGATGATTAAATGAGTAATATGAGGACTAACTAAACATCCAGTTAAAGTGGGTACAAAGTGCATATTCCAGATGCAGTGGATGGTGGATGTCAAACTTATTTACACATTTTTTGCCTTATTGCAGTGGAGTAAGGTTCTAAGTTGTGAACATATCTATGATGACATTTGTACTTTAATGAGCATAAATTGATCATTATTCCTGTTTAAAAAACTCAATTTGTACCACTACACGCATGTACAAATACCTAGTGTTGAAGGTTTTGATTTCATTCGTTTTTTATTAAGGAAAATATGTCCAGTAAACTTGTTTACCCTTTGCTTAAGAAATGTTTCCTTGTAGTGTGCATGTCCATGCTAAATGTGCAATTTATTATGTCAATGATTACCTATCACACTCATAATGATGCATTAAGTGCAATGTCTTTTTTATGCTTGTTCCTTCCTGATACAGTCAGCAGCAGAGTTTATAACATTTCCAGGGGTGTATGGACAGCAACAAAAATACAATGCAATGCATTGCTCATTGCACCCACATTCGAGGATTTCTGTTTTGCCCTATGGTTGACTGGTAGAGAATCCCTAATGGCATTAAATCCGCCATTTGTACTTATTTTTATTGTGCAATAAAGTTTAAATAAATAAATGCAACATACCATTACATTTTCCAAAATATAATGAGATGTTCACATATTTTTGATTTTTTTGCTTTATCTGGCAGCTGGATTAAATGTCACACAAATTTTCAATACTCTGTAAACCATTCCTATCTAAAGCAGAATGAAATTATGCTAAGGTCCACCTGTGATAATGATAAACAAATAAATGTGTGTTGGAATGAGTTCCTATTTCCTGATAAAGTTAAGTGTCAATAATTGAAATTAAATTCCTTTTTTAAGCAACTTTTGCACGACAATGTGGACAAAAAAGTCCATTTCTAAATATTTTTTTTCATGTTTGTCATTATGACTGATTAGTCTTAGTCTTATGCTGTTTGAGGATCGTTCCAAGCTAACTCTGAATGGCATTTGCAATACTGCCAATACCAAAGTGTGGTAATGTCATCATTAATGTCAAATTTCTATGAAAAAATGTACAATGATACTACCTCACTTTCTTTTGTTGCAATCAGTGCAAAGGGAGGCAAGACGGATTCTACAGGCTTATTGCTTTTTCTTTATCATTAGGCTGTAGGGCTCAAATTTAGCTTTTCCTATTCGCTGCCCTATTGTTTACTTGAGTTCATTCTTCCTTCAATAAGAAAGCTTCCCTTTACTTACACTTTACACTACACTGTGTTTTCCGTTAACTTCAAGGGTGCATTTCTGAGCTTAAATGTAAGTAACTTTCTTAAAAACACTGGTATTCAAATTAACTCAATATCAGAGATAAACAATAATTTATTTTTATCTTATAAGCGACGACTATGCCTTACGAGCGTATACACTTGCCTTAGGGCTTGTTTACATTTTGATTAGTATTTAGTACGTAAGTACTATCTCGGACAATTGATGTTCGAAATTACATTGATATGTCGCAGTTTTCAATTGTTTGGTTGAATTAAATGCAATGCCCCTGTTACAACAACATTATATGCAACATTTTATTACTTACTTTCCTAACTAACTATGCCATTTACTTTCCTACGTACTTACGCATACCCCGGAGTTAACGGAATTCAATAAAAACACCATACACCATGTATACAGAACATTAATCACTTTATACAAAATAAAACTGATAGATACTATTTTTGTCGATACAGGCAGCAGCACAGCTTGTGTAATGATCCTGGACAGGACTGAGAGTGTGATGCGCGCGGCCAACATCGGCGACAGCGGCTACATGGTGGTGCGCGGCGGCCGCGTCGTGCATCGCTCACATGAGCAGCAGCACTACTTCAACACACCCTACCAGCTCAGCCTGCCGCCACCAGGCCACGACAGGAACGTGCTCAGTGACAGGTAAGATCGCCACAGCGGTTAACTTGTTCGCACGAGCAGTGGCATTATTTGAACACGCCATACTATAGCTCAGCCTGCCGCCACAGGGCCACGACAGGATCCATGCTGCTCAGTGACAGGTAATATCGCGCAACAGTGCCCAGCGGGCGGGTCATGTACAGCTCTCGCAAGCTTCTACACTGCTTCAACACGCCCTACCAGCTCAGCCTGCCGCCGCCGGGCCAGGACAGGAACCTGCTAAGCAACATGTAAT
This sequence comes from Cydia pomonella, assembly GCF_033807575.1. NCBI lineage: Eukaryota > Metazoa > Arthropoda > Insecta > Lepidoptera > Tortricidae > Cydia > Cydia pomonella. The sequence continues at coordinate 143,680 of NW_026907791.1, read as the reverse complement.
ACTACCACAGCAGCTACCTCCTCGCGCGAGGCGGGCGCTCTGTGCATTGCTTGTTTCAACACGCTATAACAGCTCAGCCGGGTGAGCCGGGCCACTACAGGTTTGTGCTCAGCGAAAGGTAATACTTCGACACAATAGCTAATGGAAGGCAACTGTAAAAATTAAATTGCCAATGATGGCAAAGGCTAAATTTGTATGGCGAGAAGTCGTTTGACGAAAATGAATAATTATTTCACCAGAATTTCTGAAAAACCTGAGCATTAAAAAGTTGTGGATTAAAGTTATAGGGAAAGATTGTGCCTAAGAAAAATTCCGAAGGTTTCCTTACATCCATAGTAAGGACCTTCCATATTTTTTCTCCGTCTCTCTTTGTATATTCTGTAACAACGCCATCTTCAATTAACTGTTTACCGATTACTCGTGCACGCCGACCGCGCTGCATCGAAAAAAATAATTAAAAAGAAACAGAATTTCTATATTTAAACTCATAAATGTACAGATAGATAGACTTGTGCAAGACAGGGGCAAAATAATTTATACCACAGTATTACCATTGTATTTTATGAGATTATGACTGTTTAACCCTGCAAACACGACGACCAGTCTGGCCTAGTGGGTAGTGACCCTGCCTATGAAGCTGATGGTCCCGGGTTCAAATCCTGGTAAGGGCATTTATTTGTGTGATGAGCACGGATATTTGTTCCTGAGTCTTGGGTGTTTTCTATGTATTTAAGTATTTATACATATTTATATATTATATATATCGTTGTCTGAGTACCCACAACACAAGCCTTCTTGAGCTTACTGTGGGGCTTAGTCAATTTGTGTAATAATGTCTTATAATATTTATTTATTTATTTATTTATTTAAACAATACATTAGTGCATCAAATGATTGATATATATCATTCAATGCAACTACACTTTTATTATGAGATTTATGAGGATTACATTTTATTGAACATTTCGATAATTTTATTAATTCTATATTGTATTGAAACTATATCTTAAGCTTCGTCACGAATGCGGATTACCTGTCCGATTTGATTGAAAGTGGTGTTGATATACTAGATATTAAATTTACAGACGGTTGAAAAAAAAGGTCCATAGCATGGAAAATGAATTCATAAATAACTATGGAAAACTAGCTTCTTCCCGTGACTTCTTCTGCGTAATGATTTCCGTGATGAAAACTGTCCTACATCCTTTTCAGGACTCAAATTAACTGCGTACAAAATTTCATCTAAGTCAGTCTCGCGTTTTAAGCATGAAGTTGTAACAGACAGGCAGAGTGAGCATTTATGTATGTGGTCGGAGTGACAGTATCTGTCTCTTTCAATCGCGAGGGTATAAAAGTGGCATCTGCTTTGTCACGCCCTTCGATCGTCTATTAGCATAGTTTTCGCTCGAATCGTTGAAATTGTGACAATAGCGACCTTCGTATTTCGATGTTATGCCGCCCTGCCGGATACTCTTGAATACATGGAAATGCTGAGCACGCGGTTTGCCCCACTTTCAGTTCTGTTGTGATGTTTCTCATACAATCCCTCGTATTACAACTTGTGCATTTGAGAAAGCCGGTTTGTTGTTTGTTGCTTTATAAGTAATGAATAACTGACGTAATTGACATCACTTGGGAGCATGATGCTATCAATAACTTTATTTTTATTTAAAAAAAGGCTAGGAACTATATGAATGTGCTGCGTCTGCTGGATAACCATTTATAGCACATTAATATGATAAAATCAAAACATTATAATTACTGTTATTTATCATATGCGCTTGAGACTATTAGATCAATTAATTATGTCGCTGTGTTGTTATCATTATGGCTGTTAAAAGTAAAGCAAAAGGTTATAAGATAAATGTGTAAACATCAGTCAAGGTTTTGTATCATTTGCGTAATGAGATGCTGAAAACGCTTTCAACAATCAAACAATCGCGAAGTCATATTTAATCCTAATTGAAACTAAGCAAATTACCGAATACTTGGAAATTGATGTTAATGTACCTAGGTGGCGCTGTACCGCTCCGTGAATTATTATCTACAGTCGAATGCTGGGGTACGGTTATTTCTTAGACAGTATTATACAATAAATACAACGTACAGTCAAATTTCTACGCCACTTCGTACCTGAGAACCGACAAAGAAAATAGTAAATCAAAATTTCGTTATCTGCCTCTATCACTCCTGCCTATTCAAGCATCACAGTGGCAGATAATATGAAAGCTGTTAGGGGTCTTTATAGGTATTATTGGCAGGCAGTGTACATAAGTTTACAGTTTCACTTACGGCACGTTAATAGGATAGGTATATCCAAATGCTCCAAGCATCTTAAGATCATAAAAGTCAAGCGCGGACAGTTTTCTGGTTATTCGTTACGATGGTTAACGTAACGTGATAAGTTCGACCAATGTTCAATTAATTAATATAATTAATTGTGTTACTGAAGTAGAGTGCAAGCATCAATGTGTGAGCGTGGAGTATATTATCTAATAGCTTTACAAAAGGAGATACACTATATGTAAAGCAAAGTTAGCACACGGTTTTGAACGCAAACTATAGATATATATGATGATTATTAAAGGATATCACTTGTTGTTTTATCCGCAACTTTTTTTTAAATAACTAAATATTGTAGGGACATTATTTAAATTGACTAAGTCCCAGGTAAGCCAAGAAGGCTTGTGTTGTGGGTACTCAAACAACGATATATATAATATACAAATACTTAAATACATAGAAAACATCCATGACTCGGGAACAAATATCTGTTCTCATCACAATGCCCTTACTGGGATTTGAACCCAGAACCATGGGGTTCATAGGCAGGGTCACTACCCACTAGGCCAGACCGCTCGTCTAACTATTCTGCTGTACATATTTCGAAATTCGTATTAGAAACCTACCCTTTGGCAATAAAGTTAAATATAGGCTCATAGGCTCTGCTAAACGTCTTGCCAAATGGAAAGCAGATGTTGATATAACTTTTTAAGTATATGGTAATTTTCTCTGACGCAAAGATCAGACGAGAATATATAAATAACAATCGCTTTGCAAATCCGTGTACCTACCTAAATAAAAAAATGAGGAAAACGGTGCCAAAGTATAAGTTTATATTAAGAATAAGATGAATATATCTGACATTCAAGATTTTTGACCTGTATGTATACGCACTGTTTGATCATGTAGCACGAATACAGTTTTAAAGCAGCACTTTGTTTAGTATGAAAAAAACTAGTAATGCGGGTCTTAGACATTAGGCGGATCCACACAGAGCGAGCATACGCGCGAGGCAATTTCCTCGTGCACAAAACGTGCGCGCCGCCTATTGATAGAAGATGCAACTATTTTATCAAAAATATAGACATTAATATATCTTCTAGACATAATATTACGTATGTTAATCTTAGTCGTGTTTTATATCCCAGATATTAAAATAACTCAATCGACCAATTTGCTACCCGATCATCCTACTAGGTTGGTCGCATCAATTTCTTATCACACAAATTTGAAAAAACAAGTATTCGCTATGTGCAGGGCTGACACGCAACCTAGCGTCCGCAAGTCTAGGGGAAAACGTCAATTCACTCAATCTTATAAAACTACTCCAAAACTAAAAACTACTGAATGGATCTTCATACCACATTCATCTATTAATAGAGTGATTATTGAGGAAGGCTTCGGTATATAACTTGTTAAGGTTTTGTGTAAATTGGTTTAAATATAACGATGGTGTCGGAAAAAATCACGCTGACTAGGAGCTTTAATCGGAAACGCTGCCTAATCCGTTTTAGCTATAAGATACAATGTATGGTGGTTGTCTCTCATTCATAGATCTAAAAAAAAGTCCGCGATGTTAAATGTTCAAATAACAAAAGAGTGATCTTGTTAATATTGTTTCGAGCGGGTCCAGGGAGTAGTAGCGAAACACCTTATGTGTGATAGATATAAGAACGTATATTCTGTAAAAGCCTGCCTATATATACACAATGGTTGCGCTGACACAAGCAATATGCGTTTATGTTGCAGTAAACCAGTGTGTTACTGCTAAACATTAAAAGTGGCTAATTGCCATATTACAATGTCTATCTTTTAAGGATAACTTACTATACCTACCTATTCTTAACTTCTAGAAAAAGTTCACGTAATATGTGGCATTTGCAAAGCTATTTACACGGATACAGTATTCATAATTATCAAATTAAATACGTTAGTTATATTAAGCATTTCATACAGATTACAATGGTCCCTTACACCATACAATTTAAATGAATATTTCAGGAGTAATCGTAAATTAAAGTTCCATTGCGAGCTATATAACTTGTACGAAATGTTAAAGACGCTATCCGCAGTTATTTCTAATTTTTACCACCTTATGCGCTGGGATCGCTTAACTTAACCCCCACCATGTACTTCGCACGGTCCCAATAGAGATTTCGGGCTCTATACTCAGGTTGGTTCAAATTCAAATGACTAACCAGCAATATGCAGTACTTACAGTAAATATTTATAATTTAATACGTTTTAAGCTAGTTATTTGTTCTTAAATTGGTTTACGATTGGTATAATGTCGTGAATATATTCACTATTCATTCTTGGAATTTGAAATGCATCTATCTAAAATATATGTTGTTTTGGAATTGTGCCAGATAACACGAAAATGTTATCTAATTATGGAACCGGGGCATATTTTAACAAATAACGATAAAGCATAATCACCTAGAGCAAGATTTAATTTTATCTAATACTGATCAGTATCAATATTAGATCTTATCTTACCTAAGAATCTATTTTAATTTCACACTTTCTTAGGGGTGGTACACGAATGGTGACAGAAGGAACCTTGGCTTCTGCTGTCTGTCAGAGTAAGCGTAAATGTGTGTATGTATCTCAAGTTTTCTGGATTGTAATGAAATTTAACGGCCATATGAGGGTAATTTTACCACATGCTTATTGTATTTTTTTCTAAACAAAACCATATCTATTTTAGCTTATTTTAGTAATATAATAATATATTTCGTATGTATATAAACAAAAACTATTGCCGTTTTAGAATAATAGGCTAATATAATAATAATAGGATTAGAAATGCTTAGTCTCACTATGCTTGGTTGGTTTACTTTCCTTGTTTACCTACGCTTCATGTGTAGGTATGTCCTCGTATGCCACGACAAGGTTAAGCAAATTTCAGTAACAAGCATAACGGCGGTTATTATAGCTCATTTTTCAGACAACCTTACCAAACATGTAAGTACTAACTATTTGTACACGAAGAAGCAACAGCGTGCTAAAACGTCCGTAATACATTGCGCGAGCATTATAAAATGAGTCTTGAGAGGACGGATTTATATTAACAAAATGTATTATTCAGGGGATAAGTCACTACCCTTGGAAGACCTACACTGCTATAATCTCCATAATCCGAGTATCTAATCCCTACTTAATACGTATTATAAATGCGAAAGTAACTGTGTGTCACTTATTCACGCTGAACAAATTAAGGAGAAATTTGGTATGTAGATATTTCGAATCCCGGGGCCTTCCCCGGTCCTATGTTGTTAGATAGGAGAGTTTTCATCATTGAAATTATAGAAAGATAAAAAGTAAGCGTAGAGTGTTCACTCCATACATCAGTAGTGGTACCAAAACGCTTATTGTTTTCGTAGTCGATATCTAGCATCGAATAGCGGAATTATCAGCACCGCTACAAGTAGCGGTCAAGACACTAGATGTCTCAGGTGTCGCGAGTCACGACTGACGAAAAGAAGAAGTTGAAAATAGAGTTCCCGTTAATCCGCTTATAATATTAGCTAAAAATTATTGAGCATTAGTCTTTTCATTCGTCGCAACATCTATTGTCAAGTAGCGGTGCTGATTATTCCGCTACTCGATGCTAGATGTCGACAACGAAAATAATAAGCATTATGTATCGAGTGAGCGCTCTTTACTTCTTATTTTTCTATGCCGAAATCATCCCTTAAGAGGCTGTCAACCCCCAATGTCCTTGAAATTGATGTTACTTAAACAGTTTTTTAAGAAAGACTATTTGTTTTAGTCAAGTAAGAAAAATATATGTTCATATTAATTATATTTCAAAGACCGTGGTTGTACTCGATACATGATTGAACGAAATCGGCTCGATAGAAAATAATTGCAAAGATTGGTCTTAAAATCACAATTAAACGGTTCTATGTCTTTATTCTTTTGACTTATGGGTCTGCAATTAAAGTCACAATTTCAAAACATTTATATCTAAACCGTGGTTGAGTAAAATATTACACTAATAATCCACTTTTTTTTATTTAAATATTTTTCTTATTATTCCCTTGCCCAGGCCCAGTAACATGCGACAGGGCTATCTCATTTACTCCGATAGAAATAGACAGTGTGCGCGCTTTAGGTATTGACAGCCTCTTAAAGTGTTTGAACAGGGGGTGAAATTTTGCTATTAAATATATAGGCTATGCAAATACTATTGATTCGCTAAGCTAGTATAGGTACAGGCCAGAAACATGTTAAAAGTCTGGTTATTAGAGTATGCGTGTATATATGTATAACAGAAGATTAGGTGCCTATTTTTTGCCGATAGATTAGTACTTTGATAAGAAAGCGATATAATTGTTCAATCTGTAAAGAAGATTATTAGTATCTATCTGTACGCAATCTTACACATGCCTATAGCGATCAATTACACCGTAAATATGTATTTGTTTTTCAGTCTACAAGCTAACCGATTATTTATTGATAAACAACCCCAAGCGCCGCGCCGCTTGGTAAAACATCTACATACATTGTAATCTTTATCTGAGGACAAAGAAACTCAACATTGTCAATTAGCTAAATGTTCGCATTCGGCATCAGAAGTCATGTGCCCATTCCACAATCGTGTTGTTGTATTTCGACTTCTAATATTAGAATTTTTAGTTCCCTGGACATTTGCCAATTCAGAACTCACGTGATAAGTTTAAAAGTTTATGTAATATGTACATAATCCCATGACTTGTTTTGTTTACATCTGGTAGGATGCATCATACGGGGGACCACGTGTTATTCAATTCAACTCATGTGCTTGTAATTGCATCCCGTGGTTTTCTTGCGCGCGTAGTCTAAATGTGTTCGGTGATGATGCGAAGTTCGGAATGGTAATCTTCATGCATTTCGTATTCAATGTAACCGTAAACGAGCTCGTGACTGAATGTTATGTGAAGGTATGATTGTGGAAAACATTTATTTTTAAAGAATTTGTACCTTGTCTAGATAAAAAAAAATCGGACAAGTGCGAGTCCGACTCACCCACCGAGGGTTCCGTACTTCTAATATTTGTTCTTATAGCGGCAACAGAAATACATCATCTGTGAAAATTTCAACTGTCTAGCTATCACGGTTCATGAGATACGGCCTAGTGACAGACGGACGGACGGACGGACAGCGGAGTCTTAGTAATAGGGTCTCGTTTTACCCTTTGGGTACGGAACCCTAAAAAGGGGCCAGTTTTGTTTACCATCCTGGTTGCTATCACGTTTATGGACAGCCAGTGGTGGTATGTGATCATTGTAGCCGTTGGACGCCTGCAATGTCAAGTGGTATCAAATGCACGGTGATCAAAATCAAATGAACCTGCAAAGTGGACTTATACATAGTTACATTTATTTATTATAATTATTATATACACTGTCAACATTGGTTAAAAATACAATTATGATCAAAATTAAATATGTACAATTATGTCAATAGGTATATACAATTTCAATTATCAATTCGAAAATTAATACAGTAGTAAATGAAGTCAGTCAAATTATAAATTACAATAAATTAAAAAAATAAATAAAAAAAACAACATAAAAAAAAACTATAAATGTAATTATGTCAAGACAAATGATATGGTGTTTTTAGGGACTCTTACTCATCAAAGAAGTCATTTATGGTGTAATAAGCCTTCATCAAGCAATACATTTTAAACTTGTTTATAAATTGACGTTCCGTGTTAACGTTTCTAATTGCCTCAGGAATCTTATTAAAAACTTTAGCGTCCATATGCGCGGGGACAGCCAGCCCAGGTTTCCTCCTTGCGGAGTTACTCCTTGCTGTGGGGAACTCATCTGGGTTCCTTCTCACGTACGTACACTATGTCACAAACATTTGCTTATCCTAACTACACGCATCTTAATCATGACAATAGGTATCTACACATTTATATAGTCTTATTATAATGATATAAGTAAAAAAATTGTATACATATTTATGTGAATCTGACTGCTAACCAAACGCTATAATTTTGCATTTGTACAGTTTCCGCCAGACTGGATAGTTCAAACAGGTTTTTATTCCAGGTGGATTAAACCAGTTCTTCCTAGTGTCTGTAGAGGAAGTCAGGCTCAATTTGGCACAGAGGGTTTTAACTCTCTTAAATTGCCTTGTGGTCTGGGCCCATAAATGTCCTATTTATTTCTACCTTTGATTTACGAGCGACGACCTATACATATGTTGTGTATATAGGTATAAATAGCAGTTGAATTAAAACATGATTCATGAGTTCGTATATTTGTGAACATAGTGCGGGCACCCTGAATAGGCGAGCTAAATAAATGTAACATTTTATGACTAGCCGCAATGTTTTCTGAACCAAATAATAAACGCTGCTTTTATGATGACTTCGTTTATATGGTCATCTTTAAGTAGGTATAGGATCGTAAGAGGGAGAATCTGCGACGAATCTGGACACTAACATACATAATATATCCCCAACAACCGCAGCATTTCGGGGGACAGCGTGCACTCTTTAGACCTGCTTTTTATTTAGTTTTTAGCATAATTTATTCTGATTACAATCCGATCCAAAACTTTGTATTTTTTAGTTTTATCAATTTTTGACTCCATAAATGAGGAACCATCTGTCTTTCTAGCCCAGAGTCAGCGGACACGTCAGAATTCGCCGTCGAATGCGGCGACGTGATCCTCGTCGCCACCGACGGCGTGTTCGACAACGTGCCCGAGCCAGTCCTGCTCGCCGAGATGCGACGGGCGAAAACACTCGCTGGCGACTCGCCGCGTCTGCAGGCTGTGGCTAACTCTATTGCGTGGATGGCCAGGAATCTGTCCTTTGACGGTTGCTACATGTCGCCCTTCGCTAAGAGCGCTAGGCAGAATGGAATTGATGCTATCGGTGAGTGTTTATAATTTTTTCTACCAACGAGACTGCACCAGACTACGACTAGCTTCATTCATCCGATGGCTACGAAGCTGTCCATTTAACTTCAACTTCAAAATTTTATTTGCTAAGGTTTTCATATACCTATCGCTCGTCGTAAAGAGCGCTAAACAGAAAAAACACTGCACGTTTTTGTTAAATAATCTTGAGCATACGTGCCTTCACTTTGTAAACGGAAATATCATTGTTTTCCGCTGCTTAAAAATCAATTTTGAGACCTGTCATTTTTTTGTTACAAATTGACGTTTTTGAACAGGAACGCCTGCACTGCAAGCAACGTTCTGTTCATCGGTCAACTCAAATGGCGACCAAAGTCAATTCAATAACGTTTTTTACGCATGTGCAAAAAAAAGTATTTTCTCGGTTTTATGGGTTATTAATTTTATTTATTCTCAAAAGCTGATGTAGTTTTGCAAACCGCAGATATGTATTTGTAAAAAATTAGCGTAGCTTTGTGAATATTGAACTGAGTCTCTGATCAACCACTAAGATAAGATAAGATTTATTGTTTAACCGTGTACAAAGATCTTGACAATAATACAATTAAGAATCAACAATTTATCCATCACGGACGTACAACATAATTATAACTAACCTATAACTTTGAGGATACTATCAGTTGCATATATCGCAACGCTTTGGTTTAGACTTTTAGTAGTTTTTGTTTAAATTATTTTGGAATGTAGGTCCTTAATTACCTGTATTTTCTCTTTTGCAGGGGGCAAACCAGACGACATAACGGTGCTACTGGCGATCGTAGCCCTATGAAAATGTCCTCAGTCGATTTAGGCACTTATTCTTTTCTAAACATATTACGAAATTAGTAGGTATATAGTTATTTAAACAACGACACCAAAAATTCAACATTTTTCTAAACTTGTAACGTATTTGTGCAGGCATGTCTATTCAGCATTATAGGGTGGATTTCCGTGTGGTTTCAAGGCTTGGATGAACCTAAAACCATCTAAAGCAAACACGAGAGGGAAGAATTATAACTCATAAGACCTCAAAAGAACTAATGTCTTATTCGATCACAATTTATTCCCACTTGTCATGCTTTTACAGTAACTGCTGATGTGCCGTCGGAAAAATTCCAAAATGGCGATATTTCCACATGGAAAACTTTCGAAAAATTCTCATAATTTTGTATGAGGAATGTAACTTTCCATTTCCGAAATGGAAACTTTCGGTATCTCTATGAAATTTTCGAGAACTTCCAACTTTTTAGAAAGTTTCTGCAAATTTCACATCTGTAACTGTAACATTTATTGATGATGTTGACCAAGCAGTTGAACTACTCTTTAATCCCCCGATTAGGTAAAATTTAGAAGTGTCTTGTATTTGAATATTCCGTAGAAAATTGCTGAACCGGCTCACGCCGAGACATGTTCTTCTTGATGACTATGTAAAATTTCGTTGACTCTACTTAAACAATGACAGCCTTGAACACTAGTCACATTATGGTGATATTGAGTTGTGTGTGTAAGGAACTGTCATTTTCTTTGATCGCTAAAGAAAATTGATTGTTTCATCTTGTGTGCTTGAAACAAGCAATGCAGTGTGGCGGGTAATGATAACAATGTTGTCGAGATTCTTCACCACTTTTTATAATTTGTTTATTTTGATTATTGTCTTTGATGCCTGTGATAGCGCATCGTGACGTGGGAAACGATAGCACTGAATCATGAGTGAATGTGTGAATGAAGACTGAGATAGTTTTACGATCCTTGTTATTACTGTAGAATTTAAAGGTTAGCCATCAACCGAACACAGCTATCGGTTCTGTTTTTTTACTTTATATGTTTAGTACTGTGTAAATTAAGTATTACCAGAGTCCTAATTTCTGATTATAATTAACTCGGATGCAAACGAAACAAGTTGCATTTGTAAATATTTTCAAATTTTGCTAAAGAATTTCTCGACATCATTAACTATGTGAACTGTGAAAATGTTTTTTTCTTGATATGGAGTTATATGAATGTTTATGTACAGGTTAATTGGTCAATACAAGTAACTAGTAACAATTTGAGGGGACACCGATAATAAGCTTCTAATGTTATCAATTGTTGCTATTTAATTCATTCGTGTACATGTGACATCAATTGTAAAACCATTTTAATTTCATACTCGTTTTTACACAAATCCATTTGAAATGTTCATTCCGAATAATCCGAATGTGTGAAAAAATAAAATAATGTAAATTTAAAAGTTTTTTAGTATCTACCCTACCGAAAAAATATCTTCGGATAGAAGGTCAAAGGAAATACTTTTAATTCTAATAATCCTCTTAAGTATAAAACAATGTCAAATAGACAAAAGTACCTATCTACGTGACTCGACCTGGTCATTCGGCCAATAGTACCAGATATAAACACCATAGATTCAGCCAATCTTAGCAATGTTTTGTATGTTACTTTATCAGTGTCCTAATGACCGAATTTAGATACTTTACATATACACTTTTTTCAGCTTTCTAGTACCTACTAACAAAGATACATTGATTAAGTTGTGTAAAATCAAAGACTAATTTCCGTGCTTCGAATTTGACAGGAGACGAGAGATGGCGCTGTACATCTCCATACAATCAAAGAGCATATAATCACTACGTCATACAATTTCCGGACTCTGATCGTCAAAAGTTGACGTTTGACAATTCGGTGACCGCAAAACATATGGCGCAATACAGCGCCATCCTGTTTTGGATGTCAAACGGAGGGGTTCGTTTTTTTCTTAGACATTACCTCTCTATCTCAATTCTCTTTGCTACTGACGATCACTGAGCTAAGACGCGGATAAAGTCGAACATGGAGAAACTAATGGGCCTAAAGGCCGGAGCATACCGGCTGCGTGTGCGTAGACATGCACGTGAGCGTGTGCAAAAATGTTGGAGACGCGCAAGCACACGTCACGTAAGCGATGTGCCGTCTATTATACGTGATCAAATTGTATATCACAACGATCACGTGCATCCGATGTGCACAGGCCTTAAAGAGATTCTAGAGATAGCTGACAATGGAAACGGAACTCGGACAAACAAAGGTGCATATTTGCACCAGTAGGAAAATAAACAGACACAAACCGGTACCTTTTGAAAGTAAACAACGGTTCCAGATATGAATTATAAGAAAAAAACCAGTAACGGGTGACATCATTTATTCACATACAAATCCCCACATTGAAGAAACCCTACACAACTGAAAGAATACAAAATACATTTATCTTATCATTCTTATTACAAAAAATATTTACAGGACAGACATTGATACTATGTGTCGTTCCGTGTTAACCTAACGAGTGATTGTAATTTACGCCGTTATTAACGATGCTCCTATACAAATGACAATTTTTTTTAATACCACGTGGGTGGCAAACAAGCATACGGCCCGTCTGATGGTAAGCAGTCTCCGCAGCCTATGGACGCCTGCAACTCCAGAAGAGTTACACGGAAATGTTTTTTTTTTAATACGGAACAACACCTAAAAGTGTACAACTTGAGTAAAAGTGCAAATTACTCCCACTATTCCTAGGACTGACCGGAATCGGATGTACCTACATTTCATAGCGGATTAAAACAACGACTTTAAATTCATTCTGATGTTAAAATAAAAAAACCGGCCAAGAGCATGTCGGGCCACGCTCAGTGTAGGGTTCCGTAGTTACTCTTCCGTCACAATAAGCTAAACTGGAGCTTAAAGTATAGTAAATTGTTAACCAAGGGATGAAACGGTACCTTTCACCCGAGTTAAAGAAATAGGCAAATTTGCATAATCAGTACCTAATTAAAATAAGTCTTTTTACTATGAAGGGAAAACTTTTTGCGATACCTCAAAAACAGCTAAACTGATCATGTCCGCTATAGTTTTCATTTAATGTCTTTCTTAAGCTCTACTTCCACGATTTTTTTCATATTTTTTGGACCTATGGTTCAAAAGTTAGAGGGGGGGGGGGGACACATTTTTTTCTTCTTTCGGAGCAATTATCTCCGAATATATTCACTTTATCAAAAAATGTTTCTTGAAAACCCCAATTAGTTTTGAAAGACCTTTCCAACGATACCCCACACTCTAGGGTTGAAGCGAAACAAAAATTTCACCCCCACTTTACGTGTAGGGGAGGTACCCTAAAAAAAATTTTTAGATTTTATTGTACGACTTTGTCGGCTTTATTGATTTATATATCCATGCTAAATTTCAGCTTTCTAGTACTAACGACCACGGAGCAAAGCCTCGGACAGACAGACAGACAGACAGACAGACAGACAGACAGACGGACATGGCGAAACTATAAGGGTTCCGTTTTATGCCATTTGGCTACGGAACCCTAAAAACGGCAATATTTCAATGTGTAAACGAGCAAAGTAAACGCCAGTGGAGCTGCAGTCTCACAGTTGAATTCCAATTTCATGCTTTAAATATAAAAATCAAGGGTAGAGCCCAAGGATAACTTTTAACTTTTTGAACGCCAGGCGATCGCGATTATTTAAGCGAAATTGAACTTTACGGAGTCCCGCGTAAGTCCCTATTTCATTGGCGAAGCTGACGGCTGTAGCCATCGTTGGCGTCCGTGGCAAGACATTCCGATGACGGCCACAGCCGTCTGTGGCGGTCAAAATAAAACGGAACTGTTCAACATACCTCGGAGCGGCCGAGGTGCTCACAAATATCTGCACACGCCTCTATTGTCAAGGCGTTAGAGTGCGTGTTCAGATATTTTTGAGCACCTCGGCCGCCCCGATATATCTGATGGCGACTGTACTAGACAAATTTAAGTTGAAGGGTTCCAATTACAAAATTGACTTGATGACAAGGGTTGGTACCTTTTCCCTGATTCACCCTGAACTATGTCATAATCATTGAACTATTATTATATAGAATCGGCACAGAGTACCGATATTTTGCGCCATGAGTTGTTGGTTTGACAACGAGCCATAGTAGCGGAGCGGAGCGTGAATCTTGCGACCTAAACGCGTAAGGGCCATGCATTTTACGGCGCGTGCGACGTTTTTGTCGTGTGGTACAGGTTGCAATTGCGACAATTTCATTGTTTGGTATTAGACCGCGGGCCAGGAGCATATTTCGTCAGTCATCGCCTTCCGGCTGATACTTTGTCAGATGATAGTTTAGATGCTGTTTTAAACTAAAAAAAACCGCCAGCCGGTTCTATCCCGGTGGAATGACCGTCAGCTGTAAAATGGTCATGTAAAAAATATGCGCCTTACCACTTTATGTGCGGCAAAGTATGCGTAATATGTAAATTGCGTAATCCGTTTATGACTTTTCAGGCGTTTACGCCCGATGAAATGCCACATGCAAAGTTTCATGATTTGTTATTGCTATCATAAAAGGTATAGCGCTTATTTTTTACATGTTCATGCGACCAGCTGATGTTCTTACCACCGCGATATAACCGGCTGATGAGTTTTTTGATTAACAACAGCATCAGAACTATCATTCGACCAAGTAGGTATGGAATGAGAGACGATGACATTTTTTTTGTTTTACTTGTTTCGGTGGCTGCCATTCCTCAACCCACCAACGGAGCGGCAGCTGACGTCCGCAAGGGTTCATCATACCTAGCCGTTAACCACTACACGAGTTTTTAGCCGGGAGGAGATTGGTCATGGAAATTGTTCCTGGCTCGCGGTCTATATGGCGTCTAGTAATAATAACTCAATGCTCGCAATATCTTTGAGACTGACTGTACTTATGTACTCATGATATTGAATAATTCTGTTATATATATTTTTTATAAAAACCAAACTGAAAAAACGCACAATTGACGCTGTCAAAAAATTTAAAATAACATAACATTATTTGTCCGAAATAAATGCTTTTTTATTTTTTATTATTTATAACTAAATCAAAGTAACAATGGACATAAAAAATGGACCACGAAATTATAAGATGATACAATTTAAATTAACTGAAAAGAAACTTTTACCCGACTATTGTGCAGCAGTAGTTATACTGATAAAAGATCGGAAATACGCATTAACGTATAATCCAGCATTTTTGATATAAGTATTTTTAACATGAACACAACCGAATTATCTGAATCTGAACATTAAATCCACATTTTTTTTAAAGGTTAACACGTTATTATTGCTCTTTACCATTCAATATTAGTCAAATAACCATTTACAGCTAGGTTTCTGTTCTTTCTTAAAATAAATATATTAATATATTAATCATAAAAAGTTATAATTAAAAACAAGGTAAATAAAATTTTGTCCCAGGCGGCGCCCTCAGGCGAGGAAAACGCCGAGGCACGTCTTCACTGGCCAGTTTGTGCGCGAGAAGATTTCCTCGCGCGTATGCTCGCTCTGTGTGGACCCGCCTATTTGCTAATCTAACTTTGCTTTGGTTTCAATTCATATAACTATTCATCTTTATTTAAAACTCACTCAAGACGGGTACTGTAGAAGGAAAGTGGCATGAAGAAGCCAGGTTTTGAAAGAGCTAAACTTTTATTTGTTTAAGTTAGCACAATAATTTCCCGTTACCTAGAAACAGTTATCTCATACAAATTGCGAAACTAGCGAAATTATGCAAATGGCTTTTTCAAAACCTGGCTCCTTTCTGCCACTTTCCCTCCTATGATCGATGTGGCATTTAAGAGTATGCGCCTACTGTGAGTCTTTTACTGGGCACGATATTTTGCCATGCACATTTCTTTTTCAGTTGTCTTTTTTGTGATATAGGAGGCAAACGAGCAGACGGATCACCTGATGGTAAGCGATTACCGCTGCCCATGGACACCCGCAACACCAGCGGGGTTGTAAGTGCGTTGCCGGCCTTTAAGATGGGAGTACACTTTTCTATTACGATACCCGCGTCCTATGGCGTCTTAAAAAAGTATATTGATCATACATATGTAGTGAGAAAATCTTAAAGTATCTGATAAAAAATATATATATATAAATAAAGCCAAGTTTATATCCATCACTCTTACATAATAAGGTTATTAGACTGACAGGTTCCCTGTGGGAAATGTTTTATCACTAGATCTTTATGTATCGCTTAATATAATATGACTGTCTATAACACTGTACAGTTTGAGATCTTATCTGGCGTCGCCTTCTGCATTAGGGTTTTGATTGGCATTAGCGTTAGCATTGGGGTTGCCATCGTCTTCAGGGTTCCGCCGCCAGTTGAAGCCGCCTGGCCGGATGTTGTCGAGCTCTGGGAGGGGCTCGTAGTCTGGATCTTCAGAGGCTGGGTCGAAGAGTTTCTTCCTGGAAGTAAAATAATAGTTCACTAAATTGTAGTGTATTAATATTAATCTAAAATCATTATATTTTGAATTTTTCATTTCAGCTAAAAGTGTATGTGTGTCTTGTTTTTCTGTAACCTAATGGATAGTTACCATAGAAACCAGTGTAACCGAAACAAAGCCTCCTTGTCTCTTTTTTCAAACTTTAGTTAGAAAGATATACCATTATTAGCTCGAAATAGCATGGTAAAGGTACCACCTTTTAACTGTACTTAGGGATTGCAAACCGGATTGATTTCCAATCCGGCCGGATCCGGCCGGATTTTGGAGATGATCCGGCCGGATCCGGCCGGACCGGATCCGGATTGGTATAGGGATATTAAAGTTAATTAAATGACATGTTTTTCTAGTTTTTTGCGTAATACGTATTCCTAAATCTATAATGTGAAGTTAAGGGCAAATTATAGAGAATGAAATACGACACGGCGATCTCGTGCAAAAATAACAGAGTATAGGATTAAAATCATCACGGAAAGGGACTCTCTAAGAAAAGTTACATGGATCAAATAAAGAATTGGCTAGACGTAGAGTAGAATGGTTTTCACAGATCAAAAATACATTTTTATAAAATTTATCTGATTCATAACATTGATATATTTTCACCTATACAATACATACCAGAAGATGAAGGAAATTGTGAAGAAAAAAGATTCTCTCTTAAATTTGAATAGAAAAGAATCTATATTCTATCATATATGTATATATAATCGGAGTAAACTAAAGACTATCAATATTATCATATATTTATTCACACATATTGATGAGCTCAACTCAACCACCGCCGCCGACTTAAATCTGTTCATTTCTTGAGTTTTAATTACAAAATCAGTTTGCAGTCTCTGGCAATACTTACAAGAATTTTGGCGTTTTAAGTATTTTCTGTCCACCTCTCTTCCTGGGTAGTACATCTTCCAAGAAGAAGTAGATGTGGCCAATGGCCATGCCGACCAGATCTACCGATATCGCGTTCCCTAGCAGTACGGAGAAGCCGAGTAGAACCCACGGTAGATACGGGGCCTGGAAATAAATGACATAATGAATGAAAAAAAAATGAATAATAAGCATCGTGTGCTCTCCCAGGAGTCGTGGCCAACATCAAGGATCTGCTAGGCTTCTTGGTAGAGTTGGGTTAGCAAGAGTAGTGCCGACAACCCACCACGCAAAATAGGCGCGATATTATGACGTCGAGTTGCGGAAACCAAGCCCGCGAATACCTATAACCTATATCGTGGGTTGTATCTGTATCATCCTTTTAAATTCTATTTGTTTCACAAACAACCATTGCAGTAAAAAAAGAGAATGTTTTACATTTACTAACATATGCATTTTCATATATTATTTACCATTACCATGTGTCTTGGTCTTGTTCGGTAAATTTACATGTGTGAAATAAATGACATTAAATGAAATAGAAATAACTATTTTTTTTTCAAGTCTGTGTTAGTTAATTAGTGATACATTTTTTTTATAACATGTTGTTGGTAATGGCCCTTTATAAACCTGTACACTCCTGTTTTGAAGAATGCCATATTGTAGTTTTACAAGGGGAAAATCAATATGGTAATACTACCATAAATATCACATTTATGGTCATGTTTCTGGTGATGGTGGAGACGTTACTCAGATGGACGTTTTTTGATACCGGATTGTGAAACATTAGCGCTTGACTAACCCAACCTATACTTCGTTTTATTTAGCATTCATAAAAGACTATAAAAGCTTGACATGTCTCTTTATTGATGAACATTTTTTTAAAATAAGTCACAGCAAATACGTAACAATTATACAGTATATAATTATGTTCATTTACATTCTTTTTGTTTCATAGGTAATAATTACTATAGGTAGGTAATAAATACTTTTTTAAGTATTGTCTGATCTGATCTGATGACTGATCAAGATAATGTCTTTTTTTTTAATGTTAAAATAACGAGGTATAGTTAAAGTTTGGATAAATTAAGTGCTATCTACTTTACCTATCAATTTGGCAATCATAATACTTTGCACTACTTTACAAATCGTATTATTCTTTTACATTGTAATATACAGATCTAGTGATAGTATTTTCATGGAAACATATGAACATGTTATGCTATTTTAGTCAGTCTCGTCTCAGTACACAAAGTACTGAGGTTGACTGGAGTAGAATGACAAATAGAGTCAGACCAAGCTAAGTTGGCAGTGATTCTGATAGCCCAGACAGTGCAAGTGTTATTTTAAATGTCAAATGTCTATGAAATGATGATATCAAAGTCGCTGCCGACTAACTCTATGAATGTTTCCGAGAAAATATGATGGCAAAGAATTGTTCACTACATCTGTAGCACTATGTAACAACTGTATTTCAACCAAAATTTTATTTGACACAACTCTACTTTCAAAATTTATTATTAATTATTTCTTTGGAATTCAAGATTGTATTTAAAAAGTTAAGGGGTTAAAAATAATAGATGAAGGAGAATGCTCTGTCAGTAAATATACTGGCTATATTAACTAATCTGTGGTAAGAAGTAATAATTATAACATAAGCTGCAAACACTTACCTGGAAGTTCATCAGGCCAAAAAAGTTCATCCGAACAAATACATTCCGTCGCGACCACACATACACAATCATAATGGTGAATGCTTGTCCTAAAAATAATAGGTTAACGAAAAAGGCACACAACTGTAGAAAGAGTTAAAGTTACATACAAAATTAAAATGATTATGGAATATATGGTAATTTCTCAATACTAAACTATTATACTCTCTCTTTTTCACGCCGCCAGACAACGGTCCGCACAGTGTCACTTTCGCTTTTGCTGGACCCGCAACGGATGTATATACGTTCGGAAAGCAGAAGGAAAGCCTGCGGTCCTTATTCGGTCACTTGATGAAATCGATGTGCAAATCGGATTACCTGATGCGAATGCGGGTCCAGCAGGCGCGGAGGTCACAGTGGAATATTCAAATTCGGAGGCATCCACAAACGTCACATAAATTGCCTTTAATTACTACAGTATTTGATTTGCATGTTTACTTAATCTCATATCCATATCCGGATAATTGTACACAACGATAATTTATTCGACACAAATCACCCCTCCGTCTCACACTGCACACACAACTCCACATCCACATACTCCGTCACTAATTTGAGCCCGACATTCTCAAATTCCTGCTATAGTCTGTCCACTCGTAAAATTATGAAACATAATAATAATAAACGCTAACATTGTAAATGATATAGAGCAGACTATAGCAATTGAATGTCGGGTTCATACCAGTTTGGAAACCTGCAAGGAATCTGTACATGATTCTCACAATTTCAAAATGCTTGCCTTCAATATCCGCAGTATCCAACAAAATTTTAACTCTTTCCTCGTAGGACTGCAGCGACTTGACCTAAACATAGATGTAATAATTTTAACAGAATGCTGGTTAGGAACGGGAGCGCAACCCGGACAGATTCCCGGCTACTGCATGCACTCCACTAAAAACAACCTTAATCGCGCCGGCGGAGTTGTAGCTTACGTTCGGGAAAATTGGGATGCAACTGTTACAGAACCCTTTTTTGAGGAGGGAGAATGCCCGCTCGCCCTCATTTACACAAACAACTAAATTCCTTTTTCATCTCGGTAACGCACTTAGTACAGTCGACAATAATTCGTCTATTATTGTCACCGGTGACATTAACATAAATATCTTAAATACTCTCGATCACCAAACTAATGACTACCTCTGTTTCATGGCTGAATCGGGTATGCGGCCAGCAATTACTAAACCTACAAGGCTTGACGCCTGCTTGGACCACGTATTTGTTAATACAAAATCGAACGACGTAATTGGCTTAGTTTGTCATACAAGCATAACAGATCACTACATTGTAATTTTTAGTATGGCGACTAACAGATATAATAATAAATAAATAAATAATCGATATATGGTAAGAACGGACTTTCGTGCCGTTAACACAGAGCTTCAAGATGTGGACTGGGCCCCAGTAACAAAACATAGTATCCCTGATTTGGCAGCGACTGAACTCCACAAGGTATTAAACACAGTAATAGGGAAGCACACTTCTAAAGTACGTATAAGTAGGAGAAGATTAATTCTAAAACCCTGGATTACTCCTGGCCTCATTAGATGCCAAAAGCATCGCGGCCGATTGCACTTAGAATCAAAAAAACATCCTGATGACCCTGTGCGAAAGTTAATTTACAAAAGGTACAGAAACTTTTTAACAAACCTACAACACAATTTAAAAAATGGTACGACAAATCACAACTTGATAAAAACAAAAATAATCCGAAAGGCCTCTGGAAAGCTATTAAAAACATCGCTGATTACCCAAAAACTCAGTCAAAGGCTCTGGAATTAACTAAAATAAAATCAACGCCGAGCGAATCTTTGGATCACTGCAACGAGTTCTTTGCAAATACAGGTAGGAACTTAGCCAATAATTTACTCCTGCGCATGAATAATACAGAGCTAACACTTTTGTCCAACTTGCACCTAACTCCGTCGGTGTCACACTCCTTCTTTTTGCAACCTACGGATGAGCGAGAAGTATGTAAACTCATGGAACGATTGCACAATGATAGCGCGCCTGGCTATGACAACTTCAACCCTGCATTGTTAAAAGTAATCAAACCTAATATACTCAAACCATTAACTTATATTTTTAATCTAAGTCTCATGACCGGAATATTCCCGGACGTATGGAAAAGGGCGGTGGTCATTCCTTTGCACAAAAATGGCCCTAAAAACCACCCCGAAAACTATCGGCCAATCTCGCTCTTACGGATCTTTTCAAAGCTGTTGGAAAAAATTGTCAACCGTCGCTTAATCAACTACCTAGAGCGTTTTTCTCTGCTTTCGAACTTCCAATTTGGCTTTCGATGTGGTAAATCGACAGAGGATGCTGTAGATCTCCTAACCAGGAAAGTGACTGAAGCTCTAGACAAAGGCCAGAAGTGTGTGGGCGTATTCCTTGACCTCGCCAAAGCGTTCGACACCGTATCTTTATCCATACTCTTGAGCAAGCTGGAGCACTACGGCATTCGGGGGCTACCGCTTCAATGGTTCCGTAGCTATCTTACAGACAGGTATCAGAGTGTTAGGGTCGGTGACTGTTTAAGTAGAAGCTTACCAACAGTCTTTGGGGTACCTCAAGGTAGCGTACTGGGCCCAACGTTATTTGTTATCTACATGAACGACATCTTCTCTGTAAGCGCCCCTATAGATAATCTAATTTGTTACGCAGATGACACAGCCGCCATATTTTGCGGCAACTCATGGGTTGATACCATGCGTAAAGCTGAAACAGGTATGAATGCCCTAAAAGTCTGGTTAGACAATAATTTACTATCTCTTAACGTCAAAAAATCCAAATACATTTGCTTCCACAAAACTAAGGCCTCTGAACCGAATTACGAAACGCCGCTGCGTATTAGCTGCTCCCACAACTCGGTCTCTAACAACCTAAGTGAATCGATTAGCCGTGCAGAGTGTATACGTTATCTAGGTGTAGACATCGATCAACACTTCTCTTTTAAAGAGCATGCAGCATCTCTATCTCAACGAGTCAGAAAGCTTGCGTATGTGATGCGGCTAATTCGTAACTGTGCCGACGATCGGGTTCTAAGACTAGTATACGTCACATTGTGTTAATCTATTTTGGGGTATTGTATATCGGTATGGGGCGGGGCAGGTACTTCGATGATGCTCAATATAGAAAGGGCACAAAGATCCGTCTTAAAAACATTGTACAAAAAGCCCTTTCAATTTCCAACAGATCATCTCCTCATACAATCCAGCTCTCTCTCGGTTCGGCAATTGTTTATCTATAGGGTAGGTACGATAATGCATCGAAACACGATAAACTCGTCCGGCTTCGCAACTCTCATCAGCAAAAGGACTTTTCGCGTTCCACGGAACAGAACGGAAAAATCCTAAAGCACGTCGCTTCCCTCAATTCCTCCACCCATCCATATGTGTACAATCACATAGCTAAACTATTCAACGTGCAAAACATGACACTCAAGGAATTTCAAATTGTTGTCCGAAGGTGGTTAGCCTCTCTCTCTTACAGGGAAACTGAAGAGGTATTGAAACCTTTGCAGTAAAATACACTCAGGCACACACCCACCCACCTACACACACACACTCACACACACACACACACACACACGCACATACACACACGCACAAACAGTAGTATTATTCATCATTATTAATATTAAGTAATGTTCTGCATCCACTCATTCTCCTTTTTATAGTCTTTACCTGCATGTAACTTATTTTAATTATTTTAGTTGATCACCTCATAGTTTGTAATTTTTTAATTTCTCATGTATTATATAGCACCAAGTAGTTGTTAATTCGTTTTGCTGTTACTGTCTCACCAAAGTCCTCACGACACAGGCTTGACCTAGTGTGAGGGCTACTGTTAATCTAACCGCAATGTATATAAAATTTATAATTACCTATGTTTGTCAACCCTGCCTCTACCTTGTTAATAAAGAGATTTTGTATTTGTATTTACCAAAGGAAAATTACTGAAATTTTTACTTGTATTTATTTTTAATAGTGTTGCAAATTTTAATATTTCTGAAGGACATTGGTAACTAACATTAAATAAGACGTACTTAGTGTGCAATAAAAAAAAGAAAGATTATGTTGGTAAGAGAGCAGTTGTTTTCCTAATATAAATTAGAAATAATGAAAGATATATACACAGACTACAAACTTTCCTAGCGTTCCAGTTAGAACCATTATAACCTGAGGATTCTTAACCTCACCCCACATTTCTTACCAAACTATAAAAATAATTGTAAAAAGGATACAATCATCAGCACTCCTCCAAACATGAACATAACAATAAAATCAGCTGTTCTTCCTCTAAATGATCCTTCTTCCAGCATCCTACAATATCTATATGTAAATATCATATTGAAGAAGAAATTAAAATTTAAGTTTCCAAAAAAGAGGAATGTGGTCACCAGCCGCCATAGCTGGTACTTTCTGAGGATCAGTATAGGGTTGAAATATAGTTGAAATGGAGATACTAGGTCCAGTTGCTGAAAACAAAATTAAATATTCTAAGTAGTTCATGACATAGAAGGTTCATAATTTCAAAATGTGCATTATGGACTAAAGCTTGAGGAAATACTTACGACTGCTAGACTTGTGACAACGCAAGCTGTTGTATAGGCTCTAGTGACCGGGGGTATAAGCATATACTCTTGAAGAAAAGTTTGGTACGCCATTATTGCACACAGAACTTAATATATAACCGAAACAAGCTAACTAGAAAAAACTACAAAACGAAATTAGCTGATAGATAAGTCACGGGCTCAACATGATTGGGCCACATCAGAATTGTACAAAATGTTACACGATTACTTATAGGCGCACAATTTAATGTTCACTACGAGTAGATATAACTCTCATTTTAACAATTGTTTTTCTGTTTATATTTCTATATTTGCCGTGATAGTATTCTCCTTTTATTTAGCAAAATAATATCAAAGCTATAAAAGCAAAAGGGAAAACATTCAAGCTATATTGATGCATTCAAAAGCTTTTATCTAACGTCAAAAGGTAATGACATGACAATGCAGAACACATTCATCTGAATGCATCGTAACTGTTTGAGGCATAGTTTAAATCGCGCATTGTGTTATTCAAATTAAAATAATATTTACATGAAAATAGGCTTCTAAATTGTCAGTAAGTCTTCAATGTCTTCATGTTGACCATGGAGATATAAAATGGAGCACACTCTAACTTTTTTTGTTATAGTAAATTGAACCTTATCACCGAGGCAGAAAGGTGTTCTTACCAGACTAGAGAAAACGGTCCACTTGAAATAGCAAAAGTGGGGCGCGGTGTCTCACTCGCACATGTTGCCAATGTTAAAAACATACCATTGTGGAAGTATTTATATCAATATACTACTAAAACTAAATGCTTTCTTATACTATTTTAGTGCTATATACAGAGTGCGGTTCTCAAATCTTTTAAGTAATTTGTAAATAATTATGATGTCAATATTATTAACTAATTAAACCAAGCATGTACACGCCAAAAAAAACATAATTTTAATATCGTAGACATTGTAGGAACTTTAAATATTAATTGGTATCCCCAACTTGATGACATATTTTCGAGATATATCCAAAATACGTGAATGATGGAGCTTAACCTTTTTATTGCGATATTTAAAATTGGGTAAAAAGTGTTGTGTGACAGGTTGTAAGTGAAAGTTTTGCTGATTGTGGTATATATTTTCACACGTGAACCACAATCATTCAATTTTACGATAAAAATACAAGACAATAATTGTCAAACTCATTAGGGTGACCATGATGTCGGCACGATGTGAATCAGTTTTACACAATTCTTATTAAGTACTTAAGTAAGTTTATCTAATTAGGTATCTCTATATTTCGGCATGATTAAATTGGTGGAATGATAGCTATTACAGAATAATTAATTATCAAAATTGAAATCCGATATAGGCGATATAGGTTGGTCACACATTTCCGTCAGTAAAAAAAAAGCGGCAAATTTGAAAACTAGTTGCAATCATAGAATTACGATGAGTAGATGACGCCTAAAGAATTAAAGATAGTTAAAGTGAGCAAAACGTAAGCCATCACGCATATGAACATACCATGAGTGCGACAGAGGCAGACTATAGGTACAAATGAAAAATCGTGACCGTTTTTGAGTTCGACAGTGGCGGCTAATGGCCGCCATTTATTCATTTTCAAACACATGTCCGCCATCGTAACACCTTAAGTATTTTAATTAGAAAATATTAATCTCATCCACATGAAATTCAGGGCTATACCCGCGAAAATCGAAGTTCATCAATTGCGGGCGTTTTTCTCTGTCACTTTTATTACATCTTAGTGAGAGTATAGAGAAAGATCTCCACAATTTGCGAATTTAGGTTTTTGCGGTAGGCCCCCAGTTATTAGTATGTGTAAGTGAGAACGAATATCGACAGAATATCGACGGCGAACCACCTTCCTCACGATCGATCATGGTGGCGGTCCGATACGCCTATCAGCTATCAGTAACAGCTTTTAGGACGACTAAATTAAGTAAGATTCTGTGAAGCATTTTACAGAAGAGAATAAACTATATCCATCCCTTTTTAGGGGCCATAATACTAGCACAGCAAAAAGACAGTAAGATTCTCTCTGACTATGCACAAATGGGAAAAGATCTTGGCTAAACTATATATTCCACGATATCCTAATATCCCAGATACATATAACTCATGGTCAGCCTAATTAGAAAGAGATGCAACGGCCCACCTTGACTTCTCATATGGACACAATTTTTGGGCAATGTACCCTATCTGGTTAATCTTACAAGTCCGTGATGTTGACTTACTGACAATACTTGACAACCCACAGAAGGTACATAATTTTGTGATATATGAAATGAAATTCGTAGATATCGTAGTAATTAAATTACAATAGTACTAACTTGTTGTCTATATATCAGGTTGAAAATCTGAAGATCACAGATTCGAACACAATATTTTTACACAAAATGGATCCTAAAGATACTAGTGAACATTTGGTAGCCTTAAAAGTGATGAGGCTCACAAAACCAGCTCTGATAAGTCCGGAAATCGTAACGTGTGATTCCAAAGATTTGCCAGGTAACATATTCAACAATTTCCTCAAGGATGATGCTACTGCAGTAACTCAAATGGAGACACTGGCAGCTGGTCAATTCCTATTGTTACCGCAGAGTTTCGGTAACATTTATTTAGGTGAAACATTTTCATGTTATGTTTGTGTTCATAATGAAACCAATCAACCTGTTCAAAGTGTCTCAATTAAGGCAGATCTTCAGACAAACTCTCAAAGGATACCTCTCACAACCCAACAAAGTCAGACCCCCTCAATGCTTGATGTAGACGACACACTTAGTGACGTTATACACCATGAAGTCAAGGATTTGGGCACACACATCCTAGTTTGTGAAGTAACCTACATGTCAAATTACAACACCCTAGCCTCATTTAGAAAGTTCTTCAAGTTTGAAGTAATGAAACCACTTGATGTCAAGACCAAGTTTTACAATGCTGAATCAGATGATGTTTACCTAGAAGCTCAAGTTCAGAACATCACATCTGGGCCCATCACTCTTGATCAAGTCTCACTGGAGAGCTCACAGCAATTCACCGTAAAATCCTTGAATGAGGATGAAAATGGAGATTCTGTATTTGGTGATGTTACGTTATTACAACCTCAAGAAAGTTGTCAATACTTGTATTGCCTGACCCCGAAGGAAAACATTGCTAATGAAATAAAGCTTTTGGCTTTAGCAAAGAACATTGGCAAACTAGACATTGTATGGAGATCAAACATGGGAGAGAAAGGAAGATTGCAAACTAGTCAACTTCAAAGAGTTACTCCTGATTATGGGGACATAAGGTTAACTTACGAAAGCTTGCCAAGCAAAGTTGCAGTTGATGAGCCTTTTGATTTTAAATGTAAGATAGTCAATGCCAGTGATAGGACATTAGAGCTGATTCTGAAGTTGCGGTCCAGTACTGACTCAAGTCTGCTGTGGTGTGGTATTTCTAACCGGAAACTGGGCCCACTGGAACCAGGCAAGGCAGTGCTGGTGGACCTCACTGTGCTGCCCATGAATACCGGCCTGCACAACATCACTGGAGTAGCTTTAGTAGATTTATTCTTGAAAAGAACATATAATTATGATGATTTGGCAACTGTATTTGTATTTTAAATTGTTTGTAAATATTTCCAATGATGCTATGTTTATATACAGCTTTTAAGTGACTCATTTTGTGCTATGAATATTATAATATTGGGTTAATTATTTTAATTAATCTAAATCCAATAGTCCAGTATTAAGGGCAATGATATTTAGATTAGAGAAACTTTTTTTATTCTATGTAGATTAATCATCCAAACAAACATCCTTTTTGAATGAAGTTAGAATTGGCTAGAATCAAAGGGCCCCTTTGACAGTGGGTAAAATTTGCATATTTTGCTTAAATTGTTATGATTTAATTCATTTCACATCAGCATTACATCTTGTAGAAATAACTTTAAGGGAAATGCATAATACAATTGAATTATTATTGATTAACAATTTAACAGAAATAAATTATATGATCTTAAACTAAGTTTTATTTGGCAGTTATTAATACCTAGTTTCCTGTGTAATGTAACAAAGACTGAACTAAATTTGCTCTTTTCGCATTTTCCTCGGCAGATCTGGGCGGCTACCGGGAAAATCGAAATTCGTCAATTGCGGGCATTTTTCTCTGTCACTCTAATGACGTCTTACTAAGAGTAAAAGAGAAAGATCCCCGCAATTTGCGAATTTTGGTTTTCGCGGTAGGCCCCCTGTTTCTGTGAGGCCTCTTGAAATTTCCACCAAAAACTCGAACTGATGGCCTACCGCTGACACCGAAGTTCGCAAATTGCGTGTATCGTTCTCTAATTACTCCATAATTGGAGTAAAAGAGAAAGACGCCCGCAATTTGCGAACATCGGTGTTCGCGGTAGGCCCTCTGATGGCAATACGTTAATTATTTTGTCAGAGATAGAATAATAAGACGAAATGTAGCTAAATTAGTTAAGTAGGTATTGTATTCTTTGGGCGTAACCGCGAGTCATTCCGTGCGTTTGTAAATCGTTTTGCCTCCCCGCCTCGTTAGGCGTCCTCTTCGGTTCACTAGACCGGTATATTCCCATTTGTCCCCGCCAGGCACAGATGGTAATAGGCGCTTCATATAAATAATTCGCATCCTGCCTCTTGTATGTTGTATGGTGGTGTGCACGTGGGGCGTAGACAAATGGAAATACATAATACACCGCCGGACGGTCCGGTAATATGTTTATACTGGGTGTTTTTTTTAGAGGTATAGAACTTTAAGTTGGCAACACTTTTTTAACTGGCGGCCATTTTGTCAACTGTCAAGTGATTTAAATTTAGTTTGGTTTGGCATTTCAACATGAATAAACGGACGCCTGAACAACGCTTCCAAATTGTTCAAATTTATTTCGAAAATCATGGATCTGTCCGAAAGACGTATCGCTTACTTCGTCCATTTTACGGTCAACATAATCGTCCATCAGAGCAATTAATTCGATTAACCGTGGGGCGTTTTCGCACTACGTTTACTCTAAATGATAATACGCATCCACAGAGATGTCGTACAGTGCGTACAGAAGAAGCCATTGAGGCTGTAGATCGTAGCGTAGAGGAAGACCCGAAACAGTCTATCCGCCATCGTGCACAGGAATTGGATATGTGTCCATCCACTTTATGGAAGATTTTGCGGAAAGATCTTGGTTTGCGTGCTTACAAAATCCAACTCGTGCAAGAATTGAAGCCACAAGATCACCTAGCAAGGCGCAGATTCGGTGAATGGGCCCCAAAACAAGTTTGCCGTTGATCCCGATTTTCATAAGCGAATTTTGTTTAGCGATGAAGCTCACTTTTGGTTGAATGGATACGTCAACAAACAAAACTGCCGTATTTGGAGTGATGATAATCCTCAAGCGTATGTTGAGACACCATTACATCCAGATAAACTGACTATTTGGTGTGCTTTATGGGCTGGTGGAATAATTGGTCCGTACTTCTTTAAAAACGATGCTGGCCAGAACGTTACAGTTAATGGTGACCGCTATAGGGCCATGATTACTGACTTTTTCGTTCAACAATTGAACAATCATGATGTGCAGGAGCTGTGGTTTCAACAAGACGGGGCAACATGCCACACAGCTCGTGCCACAATTAATTTATTGAAGGAAACGTTTGGTGATCGCATAGTTTCACGTTTCGGACCCGTGAATTGGCCTCCAAGATCGTGCGATTTAACGCCGCTTGACTATTTTCTGTGGGGATATGTGAAATCGCTAGTCTACGCCGATAAGCCCGAAACCATTGACCACTTGGAGGACAACATTCGCCGCGTTCTTGCCGATATACGGCCACAAATGTTGGAAAAAGTAATCGAAAATTGGACCTCCAGATTAGACTACGTTCGAGCCTGCCGTGGCGGTCATATGCCAGAAGTCATATTATGCATTTCCATTTCTTTTTACAGTCTCCACCATTTCTGTTCAACTCCTTTCCGATCTCCTTCCACACATTGTCCTTAATTAAATTACTTTTATAATTTACATGGGACGCATTATACAATATATCATTAGATATAACCATTTTTATGTTTACATAATAATATTCTTTACTACAAATGACTGTCTTATTTAAATAACACAATTTAGCAATAACGATAATAAAATGTGAATAAAAGTACAATAGAAACTTAAACTAATTAAAAACTAAAAATCTATATCTAAAGAGGGCCCCTGGGGCATAGTGCCAAAGATACTGGCAGCATTTCCTCGCTGAATCGCAACGCTTATTCGTTGAGCGAGGAAGCTGCCAGCTCTTTTGTCCCCTGTAACGTCAACCAGCCGTTTGGCCAAATCATTAAAAATGCTCTGAGCTCCCGGGCCCCACGGACCGAGGGTCTCGACACCGAAAGGAGCAAAGTTATAATTGGCGTCGAGACCCCTGTATTTCCTCCTTTTGAGGGTCTCGGCAGCCTCGGCAGCCGCACCCGCTTTCTTTGTAGTACCGTGAAGGTGAGACGGTGCCAGTGTGTCCACGCAGGTCGCGTCCCACACCAACACTCGTCCCATCCTCCACGGTATCAGTGACATACCATCAGGTCTCTTGCCATCGTCCCGGGCTATACCGGCCGGCTCAAGTATCGCAGGCACGTTGACGGTGACAAGAGACCTGCGGATAATGTCGTTGAGCGCGGCGTGACGTGACAATCGCCCCGCGCTTCGCTGGCAAGACAGACCATGACGCCCCCGCTCGTCCACGTCACTCCCACAGTGGCATTTATGCGGTGCACAGATTGATACCCCCAGGCGCAGCCCAACTGCAACACGGAGGGTGTTTCCATCTAGATGAGTGCCAGTATTGGGAGAGGGATATGCGTTGAGCCAGTGGCCAGCCTCCCTACAACCAACTGCTATCAAACGAGCTCGTTCAGCTCCTTCACTGTTATCTAGACATGTGGTATATGTTATTTTCGATAAAGCATCGTCCCAGCTCCTCTGTGATTTTAGATTGTATGGAGGGTCATGTCCCGGGCAGGCAGACAGCCAGGCATTTCTAGCATCGTCCAGGTCTGAGATCTCAAAGTTTGTGGGTAAAGCCCTTAGGATTTTTCCTATGAGATCAGCAGAGCTGTGAACAGATGATAGAAATGCCGGCAGTGATACGCTAGAAATTCTGCGTAACCCCAATCCGCCATACCGAACGGGTAGAGACGCTTGTACCCATGATTGATCGGAGAGCTTTAAATTAAGAATGCGCTCTATGTTAATCTTGACTAAGGAGTCTACAGGCAGCAACAAATTTGGTTGTTTCCAAAATGGGCTGCAGCGAAGCATATACGTTAACTTTGGAACAAAAAGGCAAAACTTAAGAATAACGAGGGCCGAATGGGGGCTGATTTCTAAAAGACGATCGGCGTAATTTTGAAATTTGGAAACGGTGTTACTGATAAAAGTAGAAAAATAACACTCAAAAATTTGAGTCCCCAGAAGGCTAAGGGAGTCTCTCGTAACAGTGGTTACGTTAGGCGTTATAGTATTAAATTTCCTAGTTACGTCCGAGTGATTTAGTGTAGAATTGTGAATGAATAGTTCACATTTATTACAGTTCAGATCTAGGCCTATGGACTCGAACTTAGACTTAAGGATGGAAAGATCTGATAGAACTGTTTCCAAGTTGCCTCCTAAAGTGCCATCGTCCAAGTACCAGACGTTGAAATCAGAAGATAAATTTTGAATGATAGGGTTGATTGCTAAACAAAAGATAGCCGGCCCTAAGGGATCACCCTGCTGGCATCCAACTTCTGATGAGATTTCATGACTGCGGTACATTAATTTTGAAGGATCAGCATAACAATGAAGAAGGTAATTATAAAGCTCTGGAATGTTATTCCTGATTTCAGCCAGCAGGGTGTCTCTATTCACAGAGTTAAATGCATTTTTGATGTCAATCTTTAATACAACTTGGCATTGATCGTTGCTGAGGAATGTGCGAAGCGCATGAACAGCAGCCTCGCAACCACCTCGCCAAGTCATATTTAAATTATAATGCCAGAATATTGTCTATCGAATAAAGTTTATTTCATGACAATTTAAAAAAAATATCTTTGTTTTATTCCATTTCAAAGTTCTATACCTCTAAAAAAAAACACCCATTACTTTTAGCTATTTCATTGCAATGAACTGGCAACATTTCTTGAATTTTACGCACTTCATAGCGGAAATGGGCATGTTTCGGTTATCCAGTCCGGTATAGTCCCAGATTCATGGAGATCCCAGATAGTTATTCCTATTTTAAAACCCAATAAACCAGCATCAGATGTTTCTTCCTATCGCCCTATTGCCCTTTCCTCAGTATTTGCAAAAGTAGCTGAACACTTAATTAAAAACAGGCTAGAATTTTTTGTTGAAAAGAACCATTTATTATCTCATAGTCAGTTTGGATTCCGAAAAGGTAGATCTACTTATGATAGTTTGTCAATATTAATTGCAGATATACGACTGGCATTTTCTAAAAATGAGTCAGTAGTAGCTGCTTTTCTGGATATAAGTGCTGCTTATGATAATGTATTAGTTTCAGTGTTACAGGAAAAGCTTTTCAAGTTAGGCATTCCACAAATGTTAAGTCATTTTGTAATAAACCTTTTATCTGAACGGTCCATCAGTCTTATAAATGACAACAATAGAATTTCTCGTTTAGTGTGGAGAGGTCTACCACAAGGGTCTGTATTAAGTCCATTATTATACAATATCTATACATCTGATTTAGAGTCATCTCTAAATGGTACTGTTAGGGTCTTACAGTATGCCGATGATTTATTACTTTATTCATCAAATCTTTCTCCTGAACAGGCTAGTAGATCAGTCACTTGTTCCTTATGTTTCTTGAGGTCATGGTTAGATTCTAATGGTTTAGAACTTTCTGTTCCTAAAAGTGTTGTAGTTTTATTTACTAGAAAACTATTTCCTCCTCCAATCAATGTGCAATTTGATAACTACTCCATTTCAGTAAAAGATAAAACTAAATTCCTTGGTGTCATTTTAGATAGTAAATTAACAGGCCTCCCACATTGTGAGTACATAGTTTCTAAATGTGAAAAAAATATTAATATCCTTAGGTGTGTTTCTGGAGTTTGGTGGGGTTCCCATCCTTTTTGTATGAAACTAATGTACAATGCCTTAATAAGAAGCATTTTAGATTATGGGACATTTTTGTTAGAGCCTGGATATGTCGTTGGCTTCCAAAAACTAGATCATATTCAATCTAAAGCCTTGAGAATAATTTGTGGTGCCATGAAATCAAGCCCTATCAATGCTATGCAAGTTGAGTGTTGTGAGCCTCCGCTCCATTTACGACGCCAATATCTTTGTGATAGATTTATTTTCCGTTGCTCCCAATTCTCTAATCACCAACTCTGGATTATCTTGTCTAACCTTCTACTTCAAATAAGTACATCCAACTATTGGAAACACAAGAGCCCTCCTTGCTTAATCAAAAGTTTTCAAAAACTTAAATCTATTTCAGCTCCCACTGTTAGCTCTTCATCACTTCCCATTTTTCAGCATGAATATGAGTCTCTTATACTAGTTCCACCAGTTCTCCTGGATATAGGTATATCAAAGAATGATATAGATCAAAATCAACAATTTCTGAGTTTTATTGATACTGATTATCAGGGTGCTAACCATATGTATACAGATGCTTCTAAGATGTCCATCAATGGTTGTGTCGGTATTGGTGTGCTTCACATTCAATCTAATATTTACCAAAAGATAAAATTGCCTCCAGAATCCTCTGTGTATAGTGGTGAGTGCTTTGGAATCCTTAAAGCATTAGAGTTTATCATCATAATGCATCTTAAAAAAACAGTCATTTTTTCAGACTCTTTAAGTTCTCTTCAATCAATATCTAAATTTCCTTTCAAATCTAAATCTAATAACCCAATTATTTATCAAATCCGTAGTCTACTGCAAAAATGTCATCTTAAAGGTTACTCGGTTTCCATTGCCTGGATCCCTGGACACAGAGGGATTAAAGGTAATGAAAGGGTGGATGACTTAGCTCGTGATGCCATTAGTTCTGGAGACATGTTTCCATTTAAGAATGTTGCTGAAGACCTGTTGGCACTGCCTAAAATATACCTAAGAAAGGAATGGACAAAATTATGGGCATCTGGTGCGGGTGCCGCTGCGTTACATTATCGGAGCATACAAAGATCAATTCCTGCCAAACCTTGGTTTGCTAAAATCTCTTTGCCAAAGCCTGCAACCAGTATGTTAATTCGAATGAGATTGGGTCACGTATGTACACCGGAACACCTGAAACTACAAAATCGCGTGGCCAGTTCCGCATGTATTTGTGGAGCTGATCCCGCTGATCTTAATCATATATTCTTTTCAGGTAATTGTAACCTGTATGACCGTTCTATATTATTAAGACAGCTGTCAGATTTAAAAGTTCCGTTTCCCACATCTATTAGAACACTCCTGTATATTAATAATTCTTCTCCATATATATTTAAATCATTGTATTCATTCCTCTCACGTCATAATATAAAATTATAATATATTACCATTCCCTGATCCTTATCCAAATTCCGACATATCCGTTATAATGTAATCCTTTAATTCCGTTTCCCCGTTTTACTCGTTTGGCTGAATGCGCCAGGAGCGCGATGCCATAAAAAAAAAAAAAAAAAAAAAAAAAAAAAATGGGCATGTCAATGTCAAATTCTTCTGTTGATTCTGACATTACTGACAGTAGCCTTGTCAAGTTCACTGGCTACATTTTTCAGTAGATTCTTCAGCGTTATCTAGTTATCCATTCATGTTTCTTGAAAGAGAATTTTCTTAATACATAATAAAATATTTTTTTAAACCTTTTCAATATGGTTCTCACAAAAGAATACAGAATATCCATGCCTATGACGGTCGAAGAGGTAGGTTTTATTGTAAATCGTATCATTTCTTTGTAAAATACTAAGTTAATTTAATTAATAAGATTCATTTGGTTGTAACTGAAATTAATATAAACGCCATTCAATTATGCAAGCATAAAGTCCAATCTACATAGTATAATCCCCTTGGCGTGTCAGTTCAAAATATTTCGGTAATCTTTTCATAAAACGTTACTCTGCTCCATGCAGCGCAAATCAAATTAAAAATACTCTTGTACTCACAATTTTTTTTCTTATTCCATTAAATTAGCATTCCATTCAATTATAGCCTGTTAGTTTAATGTGATGTTTCTTATATTAATATTACGATATTTCCATGAACTTTGCAGTATCGTATTGGTCAGCTGTACATGATAGCGCGGCACAGTTTTGAACAGTCCAGCAATGGGGAGGGTGTGGAAGTGGTGGCAAATGAACAAGTGAATGACGAGGTCAATGGCCCGGGCCAGTATACTGAAAAGAGGATCCACTTATCAAGGTAAACATATCCTTATAGAAAGATTACAAAATCATGATGTTCAGCTAATAACTGACTAATTGTTTAAGAGTACCATAGTGTTTTAATTCTTTAAATGCCAAGATCTAGCTGTAAAACTAGAAATATTATTGAAAAGTCAAAGAAATATTATCAAATTTACTCAGTCAGTTTATTCTGCTACAAATTCATTAAATATATTTGTTCCACCCATGGCTTCGGTTTGACTATCTAAAATGTAAAGTTATCTATATATTATAATTTTGATTTAACAAATACATCTTACTTAAATGAAAAAAAACCTCCTTTTTTCAGCCATCTGCCCTACTGGATACAGTCAATGACTCCAAAAATATTTTACATCACAGAAAAGGCTTGGAACTACTACCCCTTCACCATAACTGGTATTGTATTTAGTTTATATGACTGTAATTTTGGTCCTATTAGAATCAACTTCAAATATACAGACTAAGTTTGCGTGAAAATAACATATTCACTCATTTAATCAATCATTTATTGCACCATGGTAAACACAAGAGTTGTTGCAGCATTTATATAAGTACCACAATGTATAGCCAAGCTTCTTAATCAAAAACATACACAGGAGTTTAGATTAAGGTTACTTGAATATTTATAACAAATTTTACTTATTTATAACAAATTTTACTTATTTATAACAAATTTTACTAGGCAAAGTTGTTGTTATGAAAGTACAATTTTATTAATATACCTATTTATTTTCATGGTCCTGCACAGAATACACAGTAAGTATCTGAAATATTTGTGATTAATTTTATATACCATTTCTACTATTTCTGAAACAGCAATAAAATTCAGGATAACAGAAAGTATATGTGTAAGTCACTTTATACAAAAACCTTTATTTTTCAGTGCTCTTTTATCCCAAAATTCTCCATATCAATACAAACAAGATATGAAGATAACAATGGAACAACAGAAAATGTAAGTAAACCACTTTTCACTGTTCACAATTAAAAATTATCTGATAGAAACTAAAAGAGAGAGTATGGGCAATGTGAATGTCATCTCGCCTTGTGTGGTAGGGCACAGCACAGCAGATGTCATTCCAGATCTAGAGCAGAGCCCAACTGGGGAAGTACCTCCACCTTACAGAAAACCGCAGCCAAATAACACTTGACCCTACTCATAGTGTTGTGTTCCTGCCGGTGAGTAAGGTTGCCAGAGCTCAACGAGGGGGGTGGGGTTAGGGTCGGCAACGCGCATGTAACTCCTCTGGAGTTGCAGGTGTACATAGGCTACGGAGACTGCTTACCATCAGGCAGGCCGTATGCTTGTTTGCCACCGACGTAGTATATAAAAAAAAAAACTGTTGCAAGATTAAATAAGTCAATAAACCTAACCTAAGCTAAATTAAAAATAGTGAAACAAAAGTCACAGATCTACCTATGTGTTTCAAAATGTCTTTGTCAAAGCTGTTCATAACTGTGTAGTACCTATAAGATTATTACTATTTTCAGTGCAAAGTTCTTGTGGTTTCTTTGCAGCTCTACAGTACTTGAGTTATTGACCCTAGTCATATTAAACCTCGACGTCCAAATAAAATTTTCTTTTTTTTATGTTTAACTTGTTTTTATCGTAAATATGAAAGAATTTCGTTGGTTTGAGACAGCAATGAAACAAAAGAAATGTTACTGTACTGTATTTGTTCTGCATTAGGTTCTAATTAGATTAAACCGGAATGTAAACATTGAGCCTTAAAAGGTAATTTATAATATATAAGTTAATTGCCCAAGCCATAGCCTAATTCAGAATAGATAATGTGTATTAGAGGGAACCTTTTTAATCCTTTGTGGACCATCTGTCACATTGTATTAAGGATCACAAATGACTAGTAAACTATGTTATGATGGTATATAATATATATTCTGTAGATATATATATATATATATATATATATATGAGCTATATATTAAATAACTCATATTTTCCTGTTGCAGTGTCTTGGTTTGACTGACGAGGAACTAGGCAGTCGGGAAGTAGATTTCCTGGACATTGCTTATGATGAGATCAAGCCACATCATTATAAAGAGGCAGAGGACCCCAAGTTCTTCAAATCTGAGAAGACAGGTAGGTTTACGAGGGCAAATATCACAAAAGTATTTAGCTTTAAGAGTATAATGTTATCACCAACGGCTTCCCTGTTATTTATAATTTTTGATACATGGGACAGTGAATCATGTTGAGATTAAGAGGTGTTTTGCAATTCTGAAATGATGTGATACAATTAGAAATCACCCTAGTTGAAAATGAAGAGCCCCAATCTTTAACATTTTGTATATTTGATAGGGCGCGGGCCATTGGTGGAGGGCTGGCGGGACACTCAGCAGCCCATCATGTGCTGCTATAAGGTCGTGCACGTCAAGTTCGAGGTGTGGGGCCTGCAGACGCGGGTCGAGGAATATGTGCATGGTGTAAGTTAATTGTATCCTTGACAAGGTCTGAGGCCATTTACTAATCCGATATTCCAAGCTTTTTAACATGCAATGTTCATATTTAACTTTAAGTAGGTAGTCTTCTTTTGTAAACCTTATTACGACTAATTACTTGTTTATGATGATGTATTAAAAATTGTGTCATTTACGGAATCCTTGGGGCGCGAGTCTAACTCACACTTCAAAACAAAACATGCTAGACGTAACATGTGTAACCTATGACTCATCCATTAACTATTAATGCGAGTATGTTATCAATATACTATAGGTACATATGGAATTCCGGAAATGCCTTATCAATGTCGTGATGTCATTCCAGAAAAAAACCTTAACAAATACTGAAATATCTAATGAGATAAAACACGAGTTTAATTGAAAAGGATTTTGAAATTTGAATTATTTCTTATGTAAAGGAGCCCACTGATTACCAGTTCGCCGGACGATATCGGCCTGTCGGTTATTCGCGATTGTCACATTTTGCGAATAACTGACAAGCTGATATCATTCGACGAACTGGTAATCAGTTAGCCCCTTTATAGGACTCCAGTAAAAACGATTTTTAATGTTCAATGCCTAATTGGATGAAAATGGATTTGAAAGGTTTTAACAACATCGAAGCGAGCTGAAGCTAGTAGGATATAAAATTAATCGTGAAAATGCTTTACCAAGGTCGTGCTAAAAATAATATCTATAAATATGTATTTAAAATTGTTGATCAAATTCTCGACCGTGTATTATATGTTTTTTTTACTAATTCCTTTTCCTTCCTTGTCACAGGCGATACGTGAGATTCTCTTGTTGGGACACCGACAAGCGTTTGCGTGGATGGACGATTGGTACAACATGACTATTGATGACGTTCGAGCTTATGAGAAAGAAATGCAAGCTAAAACTAATAGTAAGGTAAGTTATCCATTGCTTTGTTACTGATAAATT
Source organism: Cydia pomonella (assembly GCF_033807575.1). Classification (NCBI taxonomy): domain Eukaryota; kingdom Metazoa; phylum Arthropoda; class Insecta; order Lepidoptera; family Tortricidae; genus Cydia; species Cydia pomonella. Next base: position 105,226 of record NW_026907791.1, on the reverse strand, counting down.
ACCTTTATTTAGTGTGCATTTAATTTTCTACTTTAACACAAACAAAATTAAGTCGAAATTCAGACCTGGTGCTCAATAGTTTAATTCACGAAAGATGAAATATACTTTACTTTGCACTATAGTAAAAGTCACTACATAAATCGTATGTATGATACGTTTATATTGAAGGGATTGTGGCATTTCAACCAACTGAGATTTAAAATTAATTAATATTGCGCAACAGGCAGGTTGATAATTAACAGTTCTTGAGCTACCTAAAAGCTTTTAACTCGTTTAAACTAGTGGCACTGTGAGCTGTAGAGACCGCGTCCCACCATGGCTCCGCCATTTTGAAAAAAAATCATAAACATAATCGATAAAAAAAATCTTTATAATTATCAACATACTCACCAAATTTCGCGAAAATCGCTAGAAAATTGCGACCTGTAAACGAGAATATCCGGACATATGGCAGATTTTTTGCCCAAACTGAAGCGGAGACCTTTGCTTTCGCTCGGTCAACTAATGATGTCATAGACAACAATTGGGATTGACGACTTATTCAAAGCACAGCGTTCGGTTTGTAAACGCTATGTTATACAGGCTGTTTATTTAGTCACCTGCAATAATTTACGGGTGAATATAGATTTCAGGGCTGGTCCCATAGTAAAAGTAGCTCAGTATGACCTAAACATTAAAGGGTTAAAGTAATTGCTTTACGTTCAGATACATATTATATAGGTCATACTGAGCAACTTTTACTATGGGACCAACCCCGAAATCGCGAAATATATATTTAGCCCGTAAATTGTTGCAGGTGACTAAATAAATACCCTGTATAGTGGTCATCAATCCAGAACTTGGCAGCTACTTGTAATAATTCATGTTTGAATTAGCAATGTCGCTAGGTCGGGCGATCATTACTTAGTAGATACTCGTGTTTTAGTGACGATATACAGTCAAGATGGCGATTAGGGTTAGGGTCAAAAGTTACAAAGTTTTTATAACACGAATGTCGCCTCTCATGTGGTTCAAGCGAAGACTCAAAGTAGTAGTAGTAGTAAAACACTTTATTGTACAAAAAGAAACATAAAACAGGAAAGAACACACATCATTTGTACAAAGGCGAAGTAAGCGGTACAATGTTTCGACATTTTCATTCATTGAAACATATCCAAATCAAATGAATTTACGGTGTTCATTTTAGCTGAAAGCTGAAGAAGCGACACCTGCGACGCCGTCAGACCCCAAGAAGTCGCCATCTTCCAAACCTCAAACGCCGAAGACCCCGCAGAGCGCGAGCTCCACGCCGACAGAACCCCGGTCTTGGTTTACTTGGTCTTAAGTATTTGTAGGTAAGTAAACTCAGAGACAGATTTTAAGAGCAAACACGCTATTCTCATAAAAAAAACAGAAATTTCCGTTGTTATTGTTAATCTTTATTATGCTACTGATTCGTTCCATTTCATCAAAAATGAACGTTAAATGAGAGAACGAGATGAGGTTATAAGAATCACTAACGATAACATTTATTAATCTGTTTAAGCGTTTATAAGGCAGAAGGAATATATTTCCCGCGTGATTTTGAAATTTGTTTCAAAGGGTAGGGTTCAATTTTGTATAATTTCTGACATCCACAAGGCATAAAGGGTTAAGAGTGGCGTATCTGTGTTTAATATAGTTTAATATGTTAGTAAATTTCAGAATGTCACTTCACACAATAAGCTGATCTCATTAAGGTAATGCCTTCTTGCTGACAAGAGCTTTATATCGCAAAGTAGTCTTAGATTGATCACCTATTTACATGATGTCAAACGTCGGCCGCTTATTGTAGGGAGTGAAATTCATATAGGTACTATTAATCTGTGGTCAGGATATGTATGTGAATTTGTGAAATATGGCGATGATAACCTTCCGATGTTGCGTGAACCGTAGAGTGATTGAAGACCATACAAACTATTAGTGCAATTGTTTTAGTTTACAATTTGTAGCATTGAGAACTCAATGCAAACACAAAATGTGACGTTCCACGGCTTACTTCGCGTAGCACCGCATTTAATTGGAGCGCCGTTAAAAAATTGCTTAAGCGCCGACTGCCATAAGGTACCTTTAACCGTGGATCGTGACAAATAGTTAAGAATCAAAATAATAGTTCCTATGCTTAATATACGGTGTTTTTTCAATTATATTACCCAAAAACAGCGAACAGCCAAAATTTAAGGAACATAAGCCATTTTGTCGTGATTTCGGTGTTGGTCCTATACTTAAAGTTAGCCATTATGCCTTGTGTAGTCACTTCGCAGATTTTGGCTAAGTATTGGAAAACACCTGTATATTGAAGTAATATACCTACTTACCTAACATGTACTGTAGTATAAATAGTTCACATCACATACTTCGTTCATTTTGAGGTAGATGATTTTATAGACATTTTATTGTAGTTGAATTATACCTTCTAGGTTTAGGCGAACCGTTATGGACTCTTGAGCTTGCTTGGCCGTTGATTGTATGTTTCTTGATATCAATTTTATATTCGGTGTTAACCATACGATAAATAAATAAACGGGTCATACTCTCCGTTCTAGAATACGAATAATGGTGTTCGCAAGAGAAATAACGTGATTGATTCCTATAAATATTGAAGCGACATTTAGTAACCTCGGGAAGGAAAAAAAATCGAATTGCGAACACTGGCTCCATATTAGGCAAAGGATTAATAAAGTTTCAAGAGTGGAGGACACGCAATACATGTGTAATGTTTATGGGAACTATAAGATAAAGATAAAGTGTCCAGTTTTGTAGAACGTACCGTAAAAGTGTTGTGGATGCGCCTGCGAAAGGCTCGCTTACTGCTTGCGTGAATTATTTAGTATGTACTATGTGCCACGAACGTATACAGTTCGCAATCGGCTCGCGCAGCATTCGTCAGTTCTGGACGCACCTTTATAAAATTGCATTCCGTAATAATTGTCACCATTATATAGTCAATAATTATTTAAAAAGCGTGTGTAGCGGAAATGTTATAAAAATATGTTAATTAACTTTATACACATGTATGTTATTGGTGTTACTTATGTTAAGTGTTACTAAATTTACTTCCATTCTCTATGGCCTTCTAACATTATTATTGATATTAAATAAGTGGTTGTGCGCTATTTGTAGTCTCAAATGACCAATACACAGTGCAGTGTTTACTATAACTGATGTTATTTATAATTATCTCTGAATTGAATACCAAAGTGTTTAACGTGTAGTCATATAAGTTTAAAGGGTAATATAGGGCAAATGTAACTTAAAACATTTTATTACTATAAATAAATTTTATTGGATACTATATTACTAGTATAAGACTTATGATAACATGTATTGTTATCGGAACATATATACAAATTATATGTAATATATAACAACTACTGTCAACTGAGTAACGTCAGTTGATAGTGATATATACCAGTAAATACAAAGCTAAATTCAAAAGTTGCGTGATCACAACTATTAACTACATCACTTCAATAACCAAATTCATGATACGAGTTTACACTCGTCGAAAAAAGTTCATCATCAAAGTTAGAATACCTATATAAAAATGTTACAGGGACATTTGGTTCAATAGTAAATACTATGTTTGCACTGCGTAGACGGTAATTGATGTAGAATAGATACGGGTTTTTACGTATAATATAACATTGTTGTGTCGTGTTACTAATGGCCTGATTGATTCTAAAGCTAGGCCTTCTTAGGGTAATTATCAATAACTGACGCTTTCTCGAAGTTTCCTAAGTTTATCAGTATAGCTTCATTAGCTATTCTGTTTTTTTTATTGCTGAGAATAGTACGAAAAATAACTAGGTATGGTATCTTACAAAGAAGTTCGCAAATTTGGTCTGAAATTACGGCGTACAAAACTGAAGTAAAAATAAGGTACCTAAGTAATAGCTAAATGTTATCTGAAAAGGCCGATGATTGATGTATATTTAGAGTAAAAAACTGATGTTAACACGATTCTCTATCTTAACACAAATAACAAACTCTTTTTAATATCAAGATGTCTAGATATACCTACCAAAGTTTGTATTAAAAACTTTATGACGATTATGTTAAGGTAGAGAATCAAACGAACATCTGGAATTTGCCTTCCAAATTTATTCTATGTTACTTTATGTACCTATTGTATGTATTTTGGCTTAATGTTATCAAATGGTATAAAATGCGAATAAATGTACAATTCTGTATGTAAACTTGCGTTTTTTTTAAAAATAATAATGCCCATTTTTTTTACACATTGTGTGGTCAAATTTCAAGTTGGTAAGTTTCTATTATCGATCTAATTTAAATCGATGGTTCTATATCTATAGTTTGATTTAGTCTCAAATCGTCTACAATTGAATTAATTCTTTTCTATAACGATAAATATTCATACAGTTATTTCGTTCCTCAATGTAATAAATGAAATAGTAGACGAAATATGTTGATATTTGACCAATTTATGCTTCGACGCAGTAATTTTCCGCTAGGCACGTATGCTACAAATATCGCGCGGTATGTTTCAATTCAACGCAACAACGTACCATGCGCGTTTTAAGCGTTAAGGAAGGTACCATTTCTATATTATACTGCTTTCCTTTTTAACGCACAACACTTCATACTTCTTTTGAGTAGGTACATAATGAAGTGCATAATATAGGTATCATATCCTAGCTTCTTGTTGTAATTGTGTCCTCTTCCTGTGTATGTGTGTCCCAGTTCTGTATTACTTGCTTTATCCAAGCCAAGTGTGCCCTAATACTGGTGTAGACCGCGGGCACCCCCGGGGCGGCGCAGCCGAGCCCGTGGCTGCTGACGCCCTCCACTAGACCTTGGCACATCAGGGGCCCGCCGGAGTCACCCTATAAATAAGGATAAACTAGGTAAACCAGTTGCTGGTTTGCTATTTGCTATCTCATAAGGGTAATTTTATTTAAAATAAACTACACTTTTTCTTCAAATTTGGGATGTTTTATGTTACGAGTATTTATTTTCTCCTATTAGGATCGAAAGAGATCCTGAGTAGAAATGTAACATAAAAAAGTCCAAATAAAAAAATACTGTAATATACTATTACTAAGACTCCACTGTCTGTCTGATGTCGGTCACCAGGCTGTGTCTCATGAACCGTAATAGATGATTCACAGATGATTTTGTTGCCGCTGTAACAACAAATACTAAAAACAGAATAAAATAAATATTTAAGTGGGGCTCCCATACAACAAACGTGTTTTTTTTGCCGATTTTTGCGTACCTAATGGTGCGCGAGTCCGACTCGCACTTGGTCGGTTTTTTATCTATTTAGAAATCATTGTATGCACGAATAAATGGATTTTTCCCGTGTAATCGTCGAAGCTTGTTATTGAAACATTTTTTTTATGTACTAGAAACATCGGCATCTTTGAGTAAAGGCTCGAGCTCGTTATCTCATCACTAATCAGTCACCAGTCATCAATATGGCAGCGTGTGAACTTATTTCTGATAACCCTTTGAACGCCACGCCGGATTATAATATTTCGCGCCATCGTAAACCTTATTGGAATGAAGGTTAATTTTAAACAACAATCGTGCACGTGAACGTCTTTGGCTGCTAAAGGGTTAAACGGTTGTAAATAGAGTCAGACCAAGCTAAGTTGGCAACGATTTTGATAGCTCAGCTAGTTGTAAGTGTTAAGTAAACGTCATAATTTCATAGAAGTTTCACGTTTAAAATAACACTTGCACTGTTTGGGTTGGCAAAATCGCTGCCAACTTATCTTCGTTCCACTCTAGATAGATAATGTAGGTGTACCTAAGTTACTACAACAATATTCGTTTCTGCTTCGCCTGGCTTGCTATTTATCTACTAAAGATCTTCAACCTCTACTTACTTCACAAGTGTCGACGCCGTTCCCTACAGCGCATATCATTCCGCTGTCAAAATCGGGAGCCATGTAGGACCCCAGAGATTGTGTGCATTCGTCCAGGGGAACTATCCTCACGTTGGCTGCCAATAGAGCCTCGGACAGTTCGTACGTGGACACGTCTTTAACACCGTAGCCGTATACTTTACATTCGCCTGAAAAATAAAACCACATGTTATCATCTGACTACCTTGCAAAGGCTTTCTCTGTTCTTTGAAATCAAACCTAGCACGATTGCGCTGAGACAGGTTTTTCGGGTGGCACATAGACTACTAGTTCCTTTCTAATAAATATAGACGTTCACGAAAACTGGCGAGGATTTCGTAAGAGAATTAGGACGATTCATGTAAACCGATGTTTCTTAAGCTTAAAGTTTTGTAGTTTCCTTGCCTGTATGTTTTTGAAGTAGCCAAATTTGTAAAACAACACCCTAAATTATTTATTTCAGCTAGATATATACCCTAGAAATACCAGAAACGGTGATAGACTTGTAGTTGGAATGCAAAAAAGCCGCTATTTTTAACAAAAAAATTCCGTGCAATGTGTGTGGAAATATTTAATAAGTTGCCACCTGACATTAAATGCTTGCCAATTAATAAATTTAAGAAAACCCTACACGAATGGATCTTCTTTGGCAGCCAGTAAACCATAGTTATGAAAACGGACCAAAGGATCTGATAAATAAAATGTTTTATTCACTTCACGATTATTTTTAATAAATCATAGAGTAACATAACGTATATTGTAATAAATACTTAGTTTAAGAAATAAATCTAATATTTGCATGCTGTTTGTGGACGGTTGAATTAGGAGAAACTTTATGTATATATAACAACTGTAATCTGTTATCTGACCCCATTCACGCAAATAAATAATTTATGATTTTTGAATTATGACAGTCCAGTACAAATCTCGCACGCTCTTATGATTTTAGGGCTTCTCTACACGATAGCCCAGCGTAGGCCAGTCTAAGGGACGCAGCTATGCGGTGGAATGAGATGGCAATATCACTTGCTCCCTCTAACGCATACATGCGTCCCTTGGACTGGCCTACGCTGGGCCATCGTGTAGAGGAGCCATTAACTTTACCTATACCAACAGTTAAATAAAATCTGCAGTTTATCTCTCACGCGTGATATTGTGGTGTCGCAATCGTGCTATTTCTAGGAGTTTCTTTTTAGGGTTCCGTAGCCAAATGGCAAAAAACGGAACCCTTATAGATTCGTCATGTCCGTCTGTCTGTCCGATTATGTCACAGCCACTTTTTTCCGAAACTATAAGAGCTATACTGTTCAAACTTGGTAAGTAGAAAACAGAATGAAAAATCAAAAAAAAAAAAAATGATATACATTGCCATGCAAACTTCCACCGAAAATTGATTTGAACGAGATCTAGTAAGTCGTTTTTTTTTAATACGTCATAAAATTAAAAAAAAAAAATTTTTTCATCAGACCCATACGTGTGGGGTATCTACGGATAGGTCTTCAAAAATGATATTTAGGTTTCTAATATAATTTTTTTCTAAACTGAATAGTTTGCGCGAGAGACACTTCCAAAGTGAAAAAAAGTGTCCCCCCCCCCCTGTAACTTCTAAAATAACAGAATGAAAAATCAAAAAAAAATATATGATATACATTACCATGCAAACTTCCACCGAAAATTGGTTTGAACCAGATCTAGTAAGTAGTTTTTTTAATACGTCATAAATGGTACGGAACCCTTCATGGGCGAGTCCGACTCGCACTTGGCCGCTTTTTTAAATTTGTAACTCGACTAAAGGATAAAATAGGTAGGGTTCTTCTAAGGTTTCACGGTAATCATCTGATTCTACTCTAAAGTGTGCTACGGATTTTACTAAAATATTGAGCTAAAGTCTAAGCTAAACATTGCAGTATTACCTTTCTTAAGAAACCTAGACAGAATTTCAAATCAATCTACTCTTATTACCAAAGTTTTCCACTCAAACTGAAGTTACGAAAATAGAATTGGTTGCACCGGTATCTACATACCTATACTTACCTCCAGCGCCAAACGAATGCTCAGGCAGCACGTTTCCATTAAGTCCTGGCAAATCTAGTCGCTCTACTCGAAGCAAAGCAATATCGTGGGCACGTGAATACCTAAAACAACATTTGCATTCAGAACTTTGTTAATACTGCCTCTATATTATGTTAGAATAGAATAATATTTATTCAGACAACACATCATTACATTACAAAATGCATACCAAAAATATGAAAAAAGGTGAAATGTTCTCCACTCAGCAATGCAGTTGGCACAATTTATTAGGGTTGTCAACGGCGCTGGTTTTCTGTGAAGCCAGCGAACGTTATATAGTGGGGCCTCTATTCGCTTCGTGTAAAAAATCACATGGCGATATTTCAATAGGTACTCATTACTTAATCCAAATCCTGCATAAAGTATAGACAAAATTAGTTCATGAAAGATGTATGGTATTTTTTAACCTGAGGGGTACGGTGACGTCGGTGACAGGTGTCATCCTGTCGTCTCCATACAATGTATAATCTTAAAGTTTGAAAGTACTATAGTTATAGTAAGCTTAAATTAAGTTTTTATAAGTAATTACTTATGAATGAAAACTGCTATAACTATTTTTGACGCAGACTAAATAAAAATGTAGGCCTATATGTAGGCAGTATTAAGTACATTAGGCCTGCAAGTATGTGGCGATTGAGTTGAAAACATAAAATCTTTGCTCTGAGTATGTTTACAAAATACGTGTCGAATATACGAGTAGGTGCACGTTAGCGTGGCATTGGTAAATAGCGATAATTGATCTTTATTTCACGGGTTTCCCGAATTTATGGCGGTTTTAAATTTTACAAGCTGCACGTCAGCGTTCATAAACAAAGGATATTTGCTCACCTTTTATGACCTTGCCGGGCAAAGTAGTGTAAGTAGGCAGAAGGTCGATATTAGCAGTCATGACCTGCATTCACAACAATAATTGACTACGCAAACACAAACCGATACAAGTGAGAACTCTCATCCGCATTAATTGCTATGAATGTTTAGTTCTACTTATACTAGGGACTCGCTTATAATTGAGACAAAATGTCTCGTGAATCAGGAAAGTCATGACGTCCGACGAATACAAGAGCGGCAGGCAAAGCATGCCGTGCTTTCCACCAGCGGCATTATAAAGCCTTAATTAGTATTCCTAAGCATGATTACAAATTGATAAGAATAAGTCGGCGCGCTTTTATAATGTCGTGTTTAGAAATAGTTAAGTGCGGGTAATTTTGATAAAATCAATTTCAAAGATATCTATTTGACTCTGATAATATATAATACATATATAAATGACTATAGGTACTTAATACCTACTCATACGTAGTTACCTTGTATTAATTTTCACCACACTCGCTCTTTATCCTATTTTTTTGATAAGTACTTATTCAACGTTGCATTTTTCCTTTCCTTTCCTTCCTTCCTCCTTTAGAGTGCAAAGTAATTTAATTAAATTTCAGCTGTTTTGTAATAAATACTAAATAATTAGCGTTAATTTAGATTTGTAATATAATACACCTTCTAAAATTACCTCTAAAATACTGGCAACGCTCAAGATTCCACTTTGTGCAACCTTGCACTTGCTTGGATCCGTGGTATAAACGACAACTTTACGGCTAAGTACCGCCAGTTTTAAAAATTGACATATTCGCTCACGTCTACGTAACTTACTTTCTCATCTTGCTCGTATTGGCATATTATTTAGTGCAAGCGAGATGTATTGAAAGTAAGTTACGTAGAAGTAAGTGAATATGTCAATGTCAAAACTGGTTGTAGCCGTATTTTGCTCCCTTGTTAAATAAACGGCAGTCAAGGCAAAGACTTACTTGTCATAAAGCTCGTGCGTAAATATTTCTAAGACTGTCGCATGCGGCGGGTCGCCGCAGAAATTGTTCAGCTGAAGAAGGTAGCCCGTGCCATGGACGCAGTGCGCGGCAGTGCTGGCAACCTCCTGGGGACAATTTGGAAGTTTGATCCTCCGGTTCACGCCGTGCGCTACGTACAGCACCAGGGCAGACAGTAGCGACGTAAACGGGAGACGAAGGCCGAAGCTAAAGTACTTAATATAGTTTATGCTACAAAAACTCTTAAGAGTTTGGTTAGACTGCCAAATAAAAATGGAGGGGATCCGTTTAAGGGCATATTCGGTATTTATCGTGTTCTGATTAGGAAAATGTGTAATATGCCCTTAAACGGATCCCCACTGTTTTTGTTACACCATGTAGATACACTATGCGTAAAAAAATGTTATTTATAGACTTCATACGTTACCGAGATCACATTCTATAAATGTTTATATTATTGCCCTAGTCGGTCAAATACTATTTCTTGTTGATGTTAACAACAAACTTCTTCAAAAGCTAAGAAAGTGATGTCAAATAGATAGTACAAAAATGCATTACTGGTGAATTGAATGCTACTTATAAAATCATGGTTTAAAAAGAGTCCTCAGGAGAACATAAAATTGACCGGAACGAGTGACAACATTTAAAAAAAAAAAAAATAGTTTACACCTAACTAACTCTTACGTTGCGTTTCAGCTTCTAACTCAAGCTAAATGGAACCTTATTCTACCTGAGTGAGCAGCGTTGCTCCACATAGATGCTGCCCGTTGGTTGTATTGCGGAGAGATGCTACACGCAGTTGATCACCTAACAAAAGTAATTAAATCTATAATTATGGATAGCTTTGACAGAAGTTTACGACAGCCATTAGATGCGGATTCGCACGCCACTCATGTGTGTGAGCCGTCCACACCGGAGATACATGTCCGGTGTGGACGGCTCACAAAAATCCGGTAGGTAGTAGACGATAAGTAGTTAATTTACAATGTAATTTTACGAAAGAAAGAAATTCCATCGCATGAAAAAAAAAAACAATTACATGTTAAATTTATATTGCACAAGGAAAACTAAGAGAAAATGAAAATGTCTTACTTTTGGACTCCACCCAAATGCCATCACCACATCACCAGGTGTAAACGTAATAAAATACTTCAAACTATCATCTCTAATTCTATATCGGATTGTATTCAACAATTTCAAATGGATCTAGAGCAGGGTTGCCATAACTATAGGGACCTCGAAATGATTAAGATAAGATTTTTAAAGTGCAAATGTGCCTCCGGAAATCGTAAATTACATCTAATAGTAAATAGTCTAGTTTTTTATATGCTTAATTGAATTGCCCGGTTTCACTCTAAATACATAGTAGGTATTTAGGCAAAAAACGTTCGTATATTGACGACAGTAAAATATTTTATGTATTTCCGTCTTGGAGGATTTAACAATTGGAGACGCTTTGTCTGTAATTTTCTGTACAAAACAGTCTCCCGTTTTTTGCGGGGAGGGGCACGTCAAATGAATGGCTATAGCTAAAGTAGGTAACGTACAAATAGCCATGTCAGATTAACATCAGTTCATACAATACATATACTTGGGGTCATTAGTCTCAGACGGCGGAGGCTCCGAAGATGAAATCAACCCGGGATTTGGGACCCGGGTACGTCCTTAAACTACGTCCAAAAGAGAGGTGTGGGCATTGTGAATGTCATCTCGCTTTGTGTGGTAGGGCACATCACAGCGGATGTTATTCCAGATCTAGAGCAGAGCCCAACTGGAGAAGTACCTCCACCTTACAGAAAACCGCAGCCAAATAACACTAGACCCTACTCATAGTGTTGTGTTCCTGCCGGTGAGTAAGGTTGCCAGAGCTCAACGAGGGGGAGAGGGGTTTAGGGTCAGCAACGCGCATGTAGTTCCTCTTCCTCTGGACATAGGCTACGGAGACTGCTTACCATCAGACGGGTTGTATGCTTGTTTGCCACCGACGTAGTATAAAAAAAAAACAAGCGACGCGTCGCCATTACTAGGTCTGCCATGGAGAAATTCTCTAAGATCTGGAGAGACCGCAACATCACAAAGGCAACGAAGTCTCGTCTCGTTACGCGCAGGGAACATGACGCTATGGAGAGGCTTGTTGTTCAGGTTCAGGGCAGTGGATGGCACAATACCTATATTGCAGCCCTCAATGCGATGGACCAAGTTAAGCTCTCACCGGGTTACCTTTAAATCTGTGCGTGCGGCAGGCAATAATAGTACATTACGATACAAGTGCGAAAAATAGGAAACGAGTGGCGATCAATTAAAGCACGACCGAAGGGAGTGTTTTAAATCGACACGAGTCACGACACTAAGCGATGGAAACCACAGTGCGTGGTTCATTATTTAGTTAAAATCATGTATGAAGAAACCTTTATGACCAACAAAGTTTAAAGACACCGTTAAAAGTGTAATAATAATTAATTACTGAGTTTATTACCGCACTCGATCTCCGAACCTCCCACAACCCTTTTCACCCTTCGACATTCCACCACACAACTTATAAACACTATGAAAAAATAGAAATTTGCTATCTTTACTGTTTGCCGTAGCATTTTAACGACGTTGTTATCATACTATACTGAAACATAGTCTCTAAATGAATTGTACTTTTACAAATAACTATATTTCATAATTTACAAGCGTAAGTTTATCATTTTATGTAGTTGGTTCCGTAAGTTCGTATCTATAATGTAACCGGGCTATCTAAAATATATTTTGTCTCACATTGTAAAAGTTGAACTATGTAGTCCTAATTTAACTTGATCCATAGATTGAAAATAGATATGGTCAATCGGAGGTCAAAATGGTCTGGCGATGGTATAGAGATCGGTTAAAATCGCTGTGTAGCAGAGAAGCATTAGAAATTAGCACTTCACATTTTCATTATAGGGTTTCTTAAACACATTACTTATATGATAAGAATTAGTTAATGTTAGCGTCTCTTCTGATGTTTAGGGCCACTTGCACCGGCCCACTAACCAGGGGTTAACGGGTAAAACGTGGAGTTACCATGGTTACTAGTACAATTTGTCACTGGGTTAACGGTTTAACCGGTTAACCCCGGGTTCGTGGAATGGTGCAAGTGGCGCAGTCTTATTCTTATGTTACCAAAAATAGTAAGTATATTTATGAGACCTTCAAAGCAAGGCTTCTAATTTTTAGATTCTTCGCTGTAATAATAAATAACATGTAAGAGAGATCCGAATGGAAATCACGTTTTATTTTCAGGAGATAGTTGTCTTCTGGGAAATCGTTGTATTGTGGTTTCATCGCCGATGCAAGAAATAACAAATGCAGTTTCTTTGTTCAAGCATAAAAGGACATTAGAAGAAGTTTGTCTTAGGCAGTTCCAGAGAAACGCAGCGTGAAGCGATGCATATATGTGGTGGGTTGTAGCTGTGATTAAAAAAAGTGTTTTTCTACTCGTCGACTGTTATTCTTATTAAGATTTCGTATAAAAAAATAAAAAAATTAAAAAGCCTTTTTTTCTTGCAAGTTAGTTACAATGTCAACTTGATTCGAAAATTGGAAGGAATATACATAATTATGATAACTAGTCAAAAATGACATTATTTTCACATAAATTAAATTTAAAATTTAATTTTTAAATAACACTAAGAATATTCCTACCTTATGGTAAAGGCCTCCTCCAGAGAGAGCCAGTTAGATCGGTCTTGTGCTGTTAGAGTCCACTTTGGGCCAGCAATTTTTGCAATGTCATCCGACATGCACGGTCTTCGGTCTTCCATCTTTGTGTTTTCCTATTGGTCCGGGCCACATAGTTATCTGGTTAGTCCATCTTTTGTCTGCCATTCTTGCGATTAAGATTTCGTATACCAAACTATAATTGCGTACGTTCATGTATGGGCTCCCAACTCAACTATGAAATTTATTTCGATACGCTCTGTAGTAAACTATAAAAAAATTACCAATCACGTGCCACCGCGCTCCCATAGAACGGGGGACGGGCGGGCGGAGAGTCGCGCGTTTGTGTCTTTTTGTCTACTTAGATACTTACCAATTTTCATTACTTATTTAGGTTTTATAGTAAAAAAAAATATTTTGACTCGTAGAAAAAGTATTGTATACAATAGTGATATAATCAAGCTTTTAAATCTCGTACTTTACTCAAATGAAAAGGTCTCTATTATATCACGATTGTATAAAATACTATTATACGCATAAAAATCTATTTTATGCAACCTATAGTAAAAACCCTTTAATGGAAGCGGCACCAGTAATGGGATGGTATAGACAAATCCTATAAAACAAGTATTTACCACCGCTGACAATATATTACTAATATTTAATACTAGAAATTACTAGTGCAGGCTCTAATTTTGCCAGTTATTGACTATGCGGAGGCGTGCACGACTAATATCTCTCAGGAGTACCGTCTTATGAATAATGGCATACGTTTCATTTTCGGACTTCGCTAATACGACCATGTTTCTTTTTATCGCCGTCAGCTAAATTGGCTCTCCATCCGTCGTCGTAGGTCCTTTAGAATCCTGAGTATTTTATTCTACATTTTGTTCGAGCCTTCCTCTACGTATAAATTCACGTTCATCACCCCCCGTCCAGGATGTAAACTCCGTTCCTCCCGTTCTCTCAAACTCTCGATTCCTTCTCGCCGTACTTGTTTTATGTCTAACTCTTTCGCCGTTGAGGCAATCCTTCTCTGGAATTCCCTCCCTCTCTTTATTCGACAAACCCTAAGCTAAGCAAACCCGTTTTCAAACGCCTACTTCGCAAGCATCTTCTATCAGAAGAACTTAAATAAGGTTCACCATCATGTATATGTACATAACTATATGTATTAGTCTATCTTTTATACATTATATAAATAGTAGTATTTAACTATTTATATATTTTTAATATTATTTGACTTCACGTTTAATTTTTCCCTTATTATTTGTTATTAATTTTTCCTGCACCAACATACACAAATGTCTCTGTTTGACCCAATGGTTGACTGGTAGAGAATTTTATCATTTGTACATGTTTCTTTATGTGTGCAATAAAGTTTAAATAAATAAATAAATTACCATAAACAAGAGCCAAAGAGCTGCTATAAGTTTGATTTTTCATTGATGTTTGTTAGTTTGAAAATTAATGACGCCATACATTCCATGGCTGGAGCAAAAATCCATAGTTTTAATTGGTTAATATTATTGAAACCAATTGCAGTTGCTTTCATTAATTACATAGAAAACAGAGGATGAATTGGAAATTCAATTTTATGATTACCCAGTAACATAATAATTTTTCGATTTATTTTATTCGGGAACCCTATTTAACAAAACTGTGACGAACGCGAAACGCAGTACCACGTGTAAACAGGTGTCCACTCTGAGCGCGAACAAAAGCCAACCTTAATGGCTGCTGTTGTTTTAATTTCATGGATCTCTATTTAGAGTTAGGTACATATACTTCTCGTAAAGGGATTTTAAGATAACAGGGCATTGACTGTGACAAGTTAATGCAATATAAGTAATGTTTGCTTAGCCTTGAACTCACAAATGTTTAATTTGGGTCAACTTAATTTAATTATCTTAAAAAAAAATTTATTACATCCAGTCAAGGTTATAAATATCGACACGGACAAAATGCCAAAAATATGTACATAAATAATATGTTTGTTTGTTATATAATTTACCGCACGAGTGCGATAATTAGCAGATTACGTAACTACGTCGAAAATTTAAAGAGCCATATGTACTGTAAAACGTTGTACGATACAAGTGCGATTTCCTACTTTTCGCACCTGTATCGTAATGCACAACGAACTGAGCAATAATATCTAAATTTTAGTAGTACCTACCTATAGCCATAAGACATTTCATATATCTATATAATTTGCGCGCATACTACCTATGCAAGATAAGGCGACTATAAGTATAATACCTGCCTAAATCTGCGCTATAGTCGGCGTCACGCACACACCGACCACAGATCGAACGCCAACAGCGAATGAACTCCTCAAGGCGTGCCTACAACACAATGGTGGCCTATATCCAGTGCAAGGTTCCCTGTGCTATGTGGGCGGCCATTGTTGTGCTTATACGCCAAAAATCTGCGCGCAAAATAAAATGCGAGGTACAGTGAAAAATGTAGAAAATATTCTGTTAAAAGATAATAACACACGTGATTGAATCGGTTGTGTATGTAACTCGTTGTCGTTGTTATGGCTTCCTTTGTCATTTATATATGTATATTATTATTATATTATTTTTTGTATATAGTAATAAATGTAGTCTATCTTAACTTTATATGTGTAGTATATTTATTATATTGTATTTTTACTACTTTTTTCTTTATTTTTATTTTTTTTGCACCACCCGTTAATTTCGCTTCGTTCGCCATGAACACGACAAAATGGGCAGGTGGTGACTTGCCAACTCACAATATGGGTCCCCGAAAACGGCCGCTCGCACGGAGCGACAAGGGGACAACATTGCGTGAGCGGTTATTATTATTATTATTACTCGAGCGGCATTCGAACTAGATATACAAAATTCAAAGATGAGTCTAATGATGTTGCTCGTTATTTATTATCACCAATAATTATGATTATTTTTCAGATGACAAGTAGAAAAAAATATGTTTGCATACAGTTTGGTCACCCTACTCAATGTGACGTCTTGTCGCTTTCCATACAGCGTATGTCAAAAGTCATAGGGTGTCCATGATTACTTCGTATATAATTAATTTTACTTGAAAAATAATAAAAATCAAACTAATTATCTTTCAATCAAATACTACCGTATGATTATGTAAATCATTTATAGATTCAGAAAAAGTGGTTCTGGATCACGACCCAGAAATCACCCTGTATATGTATGTTATTGATATGTTGTTACTCGCTTTCACTGTGCAACCAAAATGTATACACGAGCAGTGTCAGAATGACATGAATTTGTAAGTTTCAATTGGCCTCCAGACAGGCAGCCAGCTTGATTTGCATTGTCGCAGGCTACTCCATATGTCAAGTACGACAGTAAGTATATACTTATAGGAAAAAATATCCTTTTCACTGTCGAACCGAATGCCAGTCCTGCCCGCGTAGCCAACGTGCCTATCGTTCACGCTCCGTGGCGAACGAAACGCAACGGTCACAGTCGCACTAATATGGAAGAGTGATAGAGAGAGAGATGACTGCGATACGCTACGGAGCGTTAACGTTGTAACGTTGGGTACGCGGCCTGGTGCGGTTAAGAAAACTGTCCATTAGTTGCCGGGGTATTATTAACCAGTAGGTAGTGTAACAGCCAAATAGCTTGTCACCGAGTTGAAACATGTCCTCCTTTTTTGAAGTCGGTTAAATACATAGATATAAGAAGTAAGGAGATTTATAACGAAGCATAATTTCAACGAGTCTCGCTGTCTCCAACTGTCCCCCACCACATCATTAAAGGCGTGGCCAGACAACCAACTCACGCGCTGTGATTGGCCAAACCGCGCAGTGTAGGAGCCTAGAGCGGCGGCACTAGAGTGAGGACAATTCGATAGAGCTATCGATATTTTACATGTTCTGAAAATGACCTTATAGTTTAGACATTTTTGTTTTAAGTAATAATTGCCATAGACTTAATTTATATTCCTTTAAATTTTTGACCTTATTTACGAGCTAAGAATTTTTAGGTACGTGTAAGGTATATTAGTTGAGCCATAAGTTCTCTCACAAAGGTTTTTACTGATAAAATGTAACACAAAGCTTATAATTAAAAAAAAAAAACATGTACCATGATGCGAAAGCTTGTTTATGCTTAACTAATCAAATTGGTTTACATTTTAGTCATTATTTGATGTAATGTTTGTTTAAATTGTTTACTTTGGGATTGTCGTTAGACGCGAGCGATTCATTAAAAAAAAAGTTTCAGTTCATTATAGCATATTTCGTCACCAATTGAAAGCAATTCCAGCATGTTATATAGTAAGTATAATGCACCATTAAATAAGCTTTTATATCATATGTACGAATAATAAGGAAACAGTAATCATAATTATCAGTAAAAATCTTTCTGATAGAACTTTTGGATCGACTAAGTATACAATTATTGTATACAATATACTATTATTTTAAACATATTTATATTCTATCTGTAACTGTAACTGGAAACATTTTTCTTGAAAATGATCCGAACAAATAACACTTTTCTCGTTCGTAAACCAGTTAGGGCCCTCTTCCTGTAGCATCTGTCCATTTTTCGTTAATACTGGGATTTTCGGGAAACTGAAAAAAATTGCAATCATGAACATATTTCTTTTTTGACTCACTGTAAACTGTACCTCTGTAAATTCCATTCACCACCGTTTCTTTTTCAATTGCTTACTCTAAATAATTGTATATTATTATTTTCAATTGTAGTATTGTTTTTTTTTTTTACCTGTAAACCGTATTATCCACCACAGGACAGGCTATGCCTAGTGTGGGGGCCAGCATAAATGTAATACTGTTATTATTTTATTTCTGAAATAAAACATTTGTACATTTGTACTTAATTAAATCAGTTTATTTTTTGGCTTACCTTTTCGATTTTTAATCCAAATTAATAAGTATTAAATTAAACATTAGGTTAGGTTAAGGACACGAAAGTAATTATTTTTAATGTGTGTATACAGTATATCCAAACATTTTTATCGATAACGCTCAAAGATCAATTATACGCACGAGCACCACTCTACTTCGCGGCGTCAATGAAGGGAGCGGTTGGCGGTCGTACCAAGAAACAATAATGTCCCTGTGAATATCGTTAGCGGTTTAATGCATTGCGCCGTTGCTAAGGACACTACAAATAGTTTTCCATGCCAAAGCGTTAATGTAGAATGCATAGACAAATTGCCACGCGTTTGTATGACAACATGGTCTGACTCAGAAAAATCATATGTCACTGGATTTATTTGTTAAAATGTGTGGTTTTATTGACTAATACGTGAAAAAAAATGTACTTTGTAACTCCATGATCCTTATAGTTTTTGGATGCACTCCTATTTCGACACAAAATAACGCTATAATTCGGCATTTCAATAAAATTGACGCGCACATTGTTCAATGACAGCTAATTTGCTACTGTCTTACGGCGGGCCGGTATGGCCACAATGTGGCCATGTCGCGGCGACACGCGCCACGCCTCCGTCAGCCATCTAGTACTTTATATGATCTGAGGTTAAATACCTTTTCAACTAGTGGCTCTGTGAGCTGTAGACCTTGCGGTAAGCTTCATAAGCTTAAAAATGAAAAAATAAATAATAGGTACTTACGATGAGTCTTAATAACAGCGAATTCTACTGGCACTTATGTTCTACTTTATGCCAATTTCCGCCATATTTAACATTTTCCAAAAAACGAAACCGTAGAATTTTTTATCTAACTATCGAAACTGCTTACAATATTTTATGAGATTCGGTTGAGAAATGCGACCTTCAGAGGTAAACATCCGGACGTACGAAAGTCGCCAGCAACATGCTGAGATGAGGCCATTTCGTGACACTTTACTCTCACTATGTTCTCTTTTATGTGTCTATTACTGTTTGTATGTTTATGAATAAAACAAATTCTATTCTATTATATTTTTGCGCAAGCTGAAACGGAGACTTTCGCTAACGCTTGATCAAAACGAAATCCGACTTGAAAAAGTGTATAATAAAATATTATCCCTTTTATATGCTGTATATGTTAGAAGTCAGTGCCAAGACTGCCAAGTGCCAAGTGCTAGTAATCTATCACAATGTCGAACCAAATGCCTGGACTTCAAACATATCAGTTGGTCCATAGTTGGTCATATAAAAGGGATAATATTTTATTTTATCCTTTTTGAAGTCGGTTTTCTTTTTTAAGAAAGGTTTTAAGTTTTTGTTATGAGTGACGCAGCATTCTGCAAGCTAAAAGCTAAGAAAAAAATTGAAAAAAAAGCGGTACGCTGATTAGACCGATTTAAATCTAAGTAATAGTGAAACGTGTGAGCGTGATCCACCGATATAAAAATCACCTGTGGCGTCAGCACGGTCATCATGCCTGTCACGTTCTAACAAGTATGTAAGTGCGAGAGTGACAGGCGATAAAAACGGAACCATGCCGCTACCGGTATCATTTTTTTTTTGCCATTTGCTGACGTGTTAAGCACACGCACATACCCATTCAGCGCTAGAGTCTGTTCGGAAAGAGAAGAGTCGTGGAATGTATTGGGCCCCATATATTCCACGACTCTTCTCTTTCCGCACACACTCTAATCACGACAAGTTGTTGATTTGCCTCTACGAAGCATTTCCTCTACACACCGGGAAACCTACGTTATTGGCCACGACGTAACGCTACTACGACCGTAGTTCAGCGGTGAATGTATATGCATCTAACTCATACTCGCATATTAGTGCGAGAGAGATGTGATGTATGTGATGATTGTGATGATTGTCAGCGAATATGTCAATTTGACACTGCTAAGGCAGTCGTGGTAAGGCTAAAGAGTTACTCAAGAGGATAGGCCACGGCCGCTTCTCTATAGATGATTGCGTTTGTTAGTCGTATACCTCGAAATCAAAAATTCCTTGTAGCTTTTCATCTATTCGCGTTTAGCCGCGATCTCATAATTTCTAAACAGATTTTTTTTCTTGTAGTATGATTTCTGGTCGCCAATTATAATGGTGTATAAAATTCATAGTATATTTACTTCCCTGCCTTTCTTCACTGTAGTCGCTTTTCACCTCGATAGATATTTGTTTATAATGCGTTATTACAGATCGCGACATTTCCTTTAAGCACTATACCTCTATAGTTTTGTTTTGTAAATACATTTCGCACTTGTAGTTTATCTCCTGGTTTCGAGTGTGTAACCTTAGAGAATGTAACCTTAGAGGTAGATTTCCTAAATAAAAAATTATCCAAAGCTAATTAATGTATGGCTGTAACAATGAGGTCAATAAGCGACCGTATTTTTATTATATCCCAGTGATATAGCCAATTTTTTTTACGATTAATACAATACACTACAACAATATGCGACCCAGGTAAAATGCAACAAATTTTTTACGGCTAACTAAATAGGCTATTGATAATACATGCTACATCAAAATTTGCTACTGTTGTAAACACCTATTGAAAATATATGCTGCTAACTAAATAGGCTATTGAAAATACATGCTACATTAAAATTTGCTACTGTTGTAAAAATCTATTAAAAATATATGCGAGTAACAAAATATACCACCGATATTACACGCTACAGCAAAATACGCTATCACGGTGAAACGCGAATAGGTGAAAAGCTACAAGGATTTTTTGATTTCGAGGTATACGACTAACAAACGGATGATTGATTGATAGAAACGTAGTCTCCATTTTTCACTCTGGATATTATTATTTAAAATAATAAGATATATTAACTATAATCATTTAACTTGTTTTTATTTGTGTAAAAATCAGGAGGTAAAAACAGATTTCATACAAATTTTTAAATGCTTATAACTATTATAATAACTAAAAAATCGAATTGGCGAGAAGTCGCACAGGACCGAGAAAAGTGGCGCTGTCTTGTGTCGGAGGCCAAGTCTCATTTTGGGTCGCTGAGTCAACGGAGTAAGTAAAGATTCGAAAAAAAAAAAACAACATAGGGACATAACATAGCTGTGGTTGGTATACAACAAACTGTGTCAAAACATTTTTAATAATGTAAATATCCAGAGAGGCGGCGGCCGATTTGTGGCGGCCGTGGCCTATCCTCATAACGATAACGACCCGGAACTGGACAGAAAAATGTCAAGTGTCAGATGTCAATTTTCTGATGTGAACAAAAGTAATCCGAAACTCTGGGTTCTATGTTCTATTTCCAAGAAAATTTAAAATTGTTTTTCTAGGCTGTCCAGTGGCCTAATTTGTCGACCAACTAGGTTCTTGACCCGTCTTCATGAAAATCAAATAAAACGCACTGTAAGCTGCTCGAAGAGCATTGTGTTTATTGTTCATCCTCTTGGCAATTAGATTAGTGTTAATAGAATGGAGTCCAAAAATCGACTACCTATCTTTTTACCGCTGTGTGAAAAAAATAAACCATACTATTTACTTATGTTTTACAGGTGAACTGTTTGCAATTCGTAGTTTTATAGTTCGTGTCATTCACGATAACGCACAGATTCGTCAAATCTAACCTTTAATGACATGACAATACGAGTCAAAGTACGCGTCTTCGTGAATGGCACGATCTATATACAGTTAATCATCGTAATTGTTCCACTATTTGAGCTCGTCTCATTAGGTAGGCCGGTAAGTAACTATTAGTGTTTATAACGCGAAGCTAAGACAAATATGGAAACCTGACACATGCAAACGTACCTACTGGCCATTCCAGTAAATTGCAAGTGTGAAAAGCAAGACCCTTAACACAAGTGTTTTGTTTATCAAGCGCATAAAGTCACATGAATCATTCAAAGAATGCAAGTACCTACTTACTTCCCCGTAAACGCTTTTTAATGAGCGCTAATTAGTTATTATCAAGTGCACTTCATCGCAAGACGTTTCAAATCGGTCACGCTTGTTTGCGGCGTGTACTAAGTGTTGAGTGCGTTGGAAATAGCCTGTCTATAATTATTTAGTGTTATTGTTGTGGGCTGGCATGCCAAAACGACAACAGACAGGTATCGGGCAGCGGGAGGGTTTATGTAACACGAGGGCGCGGACTCGTGACCGCAGGGCTGGCGCAATTGCGCAACGCAAGCAGAAAAACTGCAGATATTTTCTAATTTATTTTTCATACAGTGGCTTCAGCACATTGTATTTCTTAACTTTGCTCACTTTAGTAGTGGCTTCGGGACCATAGGGTTGTCGCCCTATGTTTGCTAACGTCATGAGCATAAAAAAATCAGCCAAATTTTTTCCTTTTTTGCCTACGCTGTGTTTGAGTCAATTCAAGACAAGAAAAGAGTATCGAGAGTCAATATTTTATTGCAACATGCAATGCCTTTTATTTCTGACGAGAGAGAAGATTATTTTATATATTGACACCTAAATGTGTAATATTAAATAAAAAATTGAGCTCTTTTTACAAGCTTTTATTTAATTTACAAGATAAATTAGACCCACATCCCATTATTCGATTGAGCTGAATCTTCACATACTTATGTAAGTTGGGTGACAATGCAATATTATGGTACCATCGAGCTGGTCTGATGATGAAGACAGGAGGTGACCATGGGAACTCTGTGATACAACAACGTAACCTAATTGTGTTTGGGTTTATTAGAATTGTCACGACGTTACCTGATGAAAGAAAAGTACAGTCAGCGATAAAAATTTGTATCAAAACTTAAATTGACGAAAAACTTTTTTATGTTGATTGTTTACCCGTATAATTTAACATTAAATCTGAATAAAAAGAAGGAATTAAGCCGCTTCCAATTTCACTTTAGCAAGACTACATTTGAATAACAACAAGTGTACCTATGTTCTGTAAAAAACAGCGCGTGCATTATTTGGTGTAAATTAGTTACAAGAATTGCTTATATTTCCCACGCGCCATCACATTTACCATTTCCACGAAATTGACGCGTAGAAAGCTCATTAATTTGATTAAAAAACTGACAAACAAGCTTGCAAGTCACGATAGGTACTGAATATTACTAGCTTTCAAGCAGTATTTTCCTAACTAGAACGATAAGGTTAGTAATGACTACATAAAAAGGTTTTGGTTGGTTTAATACGTAAAAATTATAATCATATTGTTCAAATACGATTTCGATTTTGTTTTATAACACTTTAAACTCTCGCGTTTTCTAACACATATTTACTTATATAATAAAGCTTTTGCAATCAAAAGCTCACGTCACGTGGTCACGAATGACTGTCATCCGTGACCACAGGTGGTGCAACCCGTTGAAACGTCGGATTTAAGGTAAAAATAATGAAATCGCGGTAGAGTCGGTAGACCCGTTTATATTATGTTATTTATTCTCTTCCTTTCGAAATTACTTTACTGACTTACATACCTACCGTTTCATAAGGGAGCAACAATGCGAAAGTCAATAAAGTTCAAGGTTACGTAGGGCTTTATTGAAGGTCGTTATCAAGTTCCCATGGTTGACATTGGCCGGATAATTTGTGCGGCGGTAGGGCGATAAGTGCGACAACAAATTATAGTTAACTTAGCTTGACCATAACTATTGTTGACAAATAGATGTAGGGTTGTGATTTGCGCTTTAGAATTGGAATAAAATAAGTTTGTAATTGAGCGAAATTTTAAATTATTTATATCGAAATTTTGAAATGAGTTCTTGTTGTATATAAATGTTTCTTTATTTGGAGGAAATTACTTATGCTAGAATGCAGAACAGTCACATGTACTTGCATATTTACCTAAATTTTCCAGGATTGTTATTTTAATAGTTTCTGACAAATATGTTTATATTGTTATCTGGCATAATAATATGCGAAAATAATAATATTATCATAACACGGGTTGATGAAAGTGGCAACCAGATTCTTATTTAGAAAATATAAATCCAATAAATAGTAAAACGTACCAGACAACTCGCTGACAGCGTGTGACTCGCACCTGGCCGCCTTTATCGCCCGCGTGTGGTGCGTTGCTGGCATCGGTGGCAGCCCTAGGCGGGCGGGCGGCCGCGCGGCAGCGGCAGCGGACCGCCCGCCGGCAGTGCTCCGCCGTGAGCCGACCGCGCGCGCTAGCGCCGCTCCCGCGCCGCCATGGACCGCACCGGCGGTTCCACGCCGCCCCAGACTCCCCCGCCCGCGCACTCCGGATTCGGCGCTTTCTGCAGCGCCATCTCTGATACTATCACGGTATGTACTAACGACTTGGACCCGACGTTGTTTTCAAACGGCGCTAGAATTTACGATGCTCAAACTGGCAGCAGCTGACCGCCGTCTAGTATCCGGCGACCTCTGCCGCCCACGGGTCGGGCGTGCTTTACGACACATCACTCGTTCCAAACACATTCGGCTCGTATCTCAATATAATTCCATGAAATGGGTGATTCGTGTTGCCACCGTACCCTTCTATTTCGAGAAGCACGTGGTCACCGAGGCCGCGGACCCTCGAGTCGCTTGGGCGTTAGTGTCGCCGCCGTAATCGTAGAAATAGAGCGGATTCAGAATAAAATTTATGGAGGTAGTAAAAAATATAAACAAGTTTATTATTAGAGTGCTGATGGTTGAGGCTGGGTCGCATCGCTCGGCCGTGAATTGTCCGATGGTGGCGATCTACCGAAATACCCCCGCGTACAAAGCCGGCGACCGCACTCGCGGCGCGCGCTCGACCACACGACACATCACGCCGCAGACCTCACTCCACTCCACACCTGGCCACAACTGCTGAGACTTCGACACACATCAGCTGACAACTTAGGTACATAAAAACCAGTCTATAAACTCATTGAGAAAAACACGGTAATTTGAGATTGACAATTTCGGAAACGGTCATACAAACAAAACAGCGCGAGTGAAACCGGCGTCCTGCAACGTGTGAATGTGTGATCGATGTTCATTTGTGTTTCTTTGTAAATTTTAAATACCGTGGTGACCCACGTGCGCGCCTGATTGATTTGTTTACCAACTCTGGAAACGAATATTTATTTTGAAGTGTGTGATAAGATAAGTTCTAGTTTAGCGCTATCTTGTTAGTGTGAACTCGTTCAGTAAACAAGTGCTTCAGTGACAGTATTCGTAAGTAAAAAGGACTTTAAGTTTAACCAAAAATATTTTTATTTAAATTTTATAAATATATTAATTTATGTAACTAATGATAAACCTAGTCCAATTGATATTCGTAATAATATATGTAGGTACTTTATGCTTGGTGATATACTTACTCAAATTTAGCGAATATCTGGAAAAAATGTGCATAGGTAGTCTATTTTTCTAAATTAATTGATCAACAGTCACATGTTGAATTTCGTAATTTAAATAATACCAACATGGCTGCACAAGTTTCAAGAACACTATAAATAAGTAGTTACTGACTACGGAACCCTAAAAACTCGTCATCGCGAATCATCCTTTTTTTTATATCACGGTTTCTTTGAACCTCTCAGTTTTAAGTATTATTTTCATTTATCAATTTTAACGTATTTGAACTTACCTAACCTAACTTACTTTCCTAAGTATAATTCAGTGAGGTTTAGTTAAAATACCTATAATACCTAAATATCATGTAGTACGAGTAGCTTTACCACGAGTGCCTAAGCAGTGTCAAACTGTCATATTGGCGAACGTCTGCGTAACTTAGTTTCTATACATCTCGCTCGTAATAATATGCGCGTACGAGCGAAATTAATAGAAAGTAAGTTATGCACATGCTGGCGAATATGTCAGTGTCAATCTGGTGGGTCTGGTGGTAGCTGTCGTACTAAATAATACACTACAAAATCCGCAGGATTGTGATTTACAATTATTATAAACTTTAATTGTAAGTAGGCTTTTATCTACTTATAAATGCCGACCGACCGACCTGCTTTGACGGGTTTCGACGACCGATCTGGCATTGTGGGTAGTAATCCTGCCTGTGCAGCAGGGGTCCTGGGTTCGAATCCCGGTAAGGGCTTTTAGTTGTGTGATGAGCACAGACATTTGTTCCTAAGTCATGGATGTTTTCTATGTATTTAAGTATTTGTATATTATTCTATATATTGTTGTCTGAGTACCCATAACACAGGCTTATCGTGTGACTTAGCCAATTTGTGTAAGACTCCCTATAATATTTATTTAAACACTAACCACATTTCTACCTAGCAATATTATCTCATATCTCAAAATATCTAAGTTTATGCTTAACATAGGTAAATGAGAATGAACAGTCTATTATTTTTGTTATTAGCACACAAGATACGAACCATGTAGGAAAATTAGATATTTGAATTATTCATATTTCTTGTCACCATTATATATCCTAGGGCAGCGGTTCCTAACCTGGGTGTAATTACCCATGTAGGGGTAAACCTGGTATTTTACGGGGGTAAAAAGCTCAATTAAATATAACAAAAATTATACCTGTAAGAAAGAATATTGATAATTATTGGGAGGAGGGGTAAAATCGGGTTCCCTAATTATTCTCAGAGGTGGCAGAACTAAAAAGGTTAAGAACCACTGTCCTAGGGCCTTACTTGCCTACTGGTGTTAAAAAGTACGGCTTACCTACTTCAA
The DNA here is from genome assembly GCF_033807575.1 of Cydia pomonella. Lineage (NCBI taxonomy): Eukaryota > Metazoa > Arthropoda > Insecta > Lepidoptera > Tortricidae > Cydia > Cydia pomonella. Next base: position 78,257 of record NW_026907791.1, on the reverse strand, counting down.
TAGTAAATTACAACATTACGTGACAAAAGTAGGAAATTCGTAACAATAAATTAAAACACGACCGAAGGGAGTTTTAAATCGACATGAGTTGCGAATTAGGTACCTCTTCTCTAGCAAGAGGAGAAACCACGGAGTAACGGACTTTTTAACGATCGAAACTTTATAATAATTACCTGTTTATAAGTATACATACCTACTACTATATCAAGTCGATTTTTATAACAAACAAATCACTGCTTTGCTAAGCGGATTTCCATTAATTCAATAGAATACCAATTAACACATTCACTGACAGCGCGAGCTACCCGCTACTATAGGTACTAGCGTAGCCAATGGCACGGTTTTTCACGTTTGTGGCAAAAAGCGTCCATGAATTGCTTGCAGTAAATGTGTTAACGTTAGATTGCATTCATTCCCCATACCTACCCGTTCAAAGTTGTAAGTACATTGTACTTCATTTTCCTGCTACGCAAAGGTTGTCTGGAAGAGATCGTTTTTTAGCAAAAATACCGCCAGATGTTACCTAGTCTTAAACTTGTATTTCGTTTTCCGTATATTTTTTTACTTTATGGTGCACAATAAATAATATGTTCAACACACCAGTCGGTAAATGCTCTCTTGATAATTCAAAAACTGATGAGAAAGTTGCATTTTATCCACAAGAGTGGCAAAGTAATTAAATGCAAATTTTGAGTTGTCTTCTCGTTTTGGCAGGTGGAACTGACTTTTAAGTGATGATTTTGAATGATGAATACTTAATATTTTTAAATATTATGTCTTTCTAGTAGTAATAAATATTATGTCTACTGTGTGTGAACATTTTTGTGTTTTACTCGATGGCAAAGTTTGTTCAAAACAACAACTTTACCCCATTGTAAAACAAATAACTATTACTTACTTACTAGACTAGATATTCGATGACGGAGGAATTAAGTGATATAAAAACTAAAATCTCAATCAAAAACGTGTGAATACGAATTATCCTTTTCTACTATACAACATGTTACGAGTACACTAATAGTCACTGAAAGTGGGGTCGGTACACGTTGTATAGGTCTTACTGAGCAACTTTTACTATAGGACCAACCCCGGGGTTGATCTCATAAAGTTGCTCAGTATGACCATACAACGTGTGCTCACCCCACTTTCAGTGGCTGGTGTAACGACCGGTCTAGCCTAGTGGCTACTGATCCTGCCTATGAAGCCGATGGTCCTGGGTTCGAATCCCAGTAAGGGCATGTAAATGTGTGATGAGCATAGGTATTTGTTCCTGAGTCATGGATGTTTTCTACGTATTTATACACCGTGTTTTTATTGAATTGCGTTAACTCCGGGATTTCGGTAAGTACGTTTAAGGAAACTAAATGGCATAGTTAATTTAAAAAAAAAAAAAATTTGTTTTTTTTTTTAATATTTTTTTTTTTTTAAGTAACTAAATGTTGCATATAGCGTTGTTGTAACACGGGCATTACATTTAACTCAACCAAACAATTGAAAACTGTGATATATCAATGTCATTTCTAACATCGATCGTCCGAGATAGTGCGTATGTTTAGTAGCAAATGTATGAACTCGCACTAAACACTAATCAATAAGTAAACAGGCCCTAAGGCAAGTGTACACGCTCGTAAGGGCCTTATAATATAAAAATGTATGATTGATTATCTCCGAAATGGAGTTAATTAGAATATCGGTGTCTTTGAGAAAGTTACTTAATTTAAGCTCAGGAATGCACTCTCGAAATTAACGCAAATCAAATAAAACACGGTGTATATATATATCGTTGTCTGAGTAGGTACCCACAACACAAGCCTTTTTGAGCTTACCTGGGACGTAGTCAATTGTGTAAGAATGTCCCTATATAAAATATTGATTTAAAATACGTATCATTATAAAATACTCGTAACTCCAGTAGAAACCTCAAAAGCTAATGAAAGAAAATAATGACAAAGTTTGCCAATGGTGTTTTATAAGCATCTCGAGCCGCAGGTTGTGTATAGTAGACAAGCAGGGCTCGGTGACTCCAGGGCAAGGTTAGGTCCACCGCAAGGTTCAGCCATCCATCGCGTCACGCGCCGTCCACGCCGCACATACTTGGGCCTGAACCTGACATTTAAATATCGGCTATTGCTTACCCAAGTCAGCGCTCGGCGGAATACTAAAATGGCTATTAAAACAGCTGTCGTAAACAAGAGTTTTCTTGTGGAAATTAGTGGAATTTTCAAAATAGATAGGTTGGGCATCGGATTATATGAAATTTAATCGTCTCTTATTGAGTCAATTAATTATTATAAACAACTTTTATTGCCTTTTTGTCATAAGACTCGTACGTCCATGATAAGCCACGGCATAAATAGCAGCGGTGTCATGTGCCGAAGCTATACCTATTTATAAGACTTATTTATGAACTTATATGTAGATGTATCAGAAATCTTTTAAGTACTTAAAACTGCCAATATCGTCATAACCGTGTGCACAAACAACTTCTTAACCCTACCGCATATATCGTCCCCGTTCCATCGTAGGAAAAGATGCAATATATAAATTCTAAAGAAATACCTAAGTGGACATGGCTGTGAATATTCTCTAGAGAAATTTGACTATTTGTTAAGTCACTCTTGTGAAAAGTGATAATTCAACATTAAATTATTTATTAACGTAACAAAAAGAGGAAAAGTAAAGATAAAGAGTTTATTTTTCAAGTAGCTATACGTCTAGTCAAATAAAGCTACGCCGGCTCTAACCCTACACCTCAGACCCGAGAAGATTTAAATCCATTCTAAATTGTAGGAGGGTATCCCAATATGGGACCGGCAAGAAACTCAGCTGGTTAGTATGTCTCAATGTAGAACACGTGGACTATATCAGATACTTTGGAACACGATCAGTAAATATACCTATATCTCTATTTGGAAAAGTATTTCAGGGTGGTAGATACTTTTAGCAAGTTGTTTCATCCGCTACTATTATTGCTGACTGTACCACCGGCATGGCGGCTTATTTTAAAATTTTACAATGAAATACATTTTCATTGTATGTACGTAAATTTGTTTTTATTTCAAATCATAGGCGATGTCACAAGCTCGGACGCACAATTTGTAATCCCGCCCAGATGTAAGATTACAAATAGCTGCGATACATCTCGGCGACACGGTCGGTCGGGCGCAAACAGTCTGACTTGCATCAATGGAGGTTGCATGACACGAATGAAAGAATGCCACCTACTTGCGGGACCAACCGGGATTCCGCTCCAACATTACTCCGATATATTCAACTTTGTGCCAAATGAGATGTGAGGCGGCACGCCAAATACGATCAGAATTTCTCATCACATCTTCGTCACGCTATACTTTTCAGAGAGCACGTAATATATGATAGATAAATTTCGCGTATAAATTCCAAAAAAACTTATCGGCACCTACACGCAACCCCTTTTCGTTCGGTGCGAGGTAGCGCTGCTCCTCGCCGCTCGCTTTGTGTGTCGAACTGAAATAGTTGCGAATTCATGGCGACGCGTTTTCGACGAAAACGAATATTTGTAAACAGGAACATGAGCGCGACACAATCTTTCCGCTCAAAGTCGTTTGTGTAGTGCCGAGAGATAGTAATTGCACAGTGGTCCACGACAGCCGGTCGGAATTATAAATAGAAGATAATCGGGGAAGTCGGCCACTGCTCCTTCTATTTCTGATCGGAACTTGTACCGTTTCGAGAGCACGACCAGGTTAACGAAAACTCTAGCACATGACTACGCACTGCTGGGTTCAAATGTTGAAAATCATTCGTAACTGTTTCGGGAGATTCAGGAGATCTGTGAGTCTTTGCATTTTATTTATAGCTTTCTCATTGTTACAGTATCAGTAACATAAAAGCATCATAGTAATAGCTTTATTGTTTGGCAGAGTAGTTTATTGAGTGTAATAAATAAGCTATTGGCAGCGGACGAAGTGTTACATGTAGCGAGGCATTGTAAGTGCGTGTGTGTTAGAGGAAGCATGGGTGCGCGTCGACACTCTCGCCGCCGCCGGCGCAGGCCTCCGTGCCTGCCCTGCGCATGGCTCCTACTCGTCATTCGACGCACCTTTGTAAGTGGCCGCCATTTACCTCTTGCATGAACCGAGAACCCTGACAATGACCACATTAAACCACCTCATTTTACTTGGCTCGCAACTCGCATTTTGTTCAATAATACCCATGACGTAATCGTAAACGCTTCATTATAAATAACTAACTAAAATTGTCTGAGTGGTGACTTAATTTAGATTTTATTTAGTCAAACGACAGGAACAATTAGTTTAAAAGCGGTAAGTAATTAGTCGCGTTAACCTCTAGCAATGATTGTTTACGTTCGGTCATTGACCAAGGCGGTCGGCGGTGTCGCGTTTCGTAGCGGCGTAGCGGCTACGGCGTAGTGGTTAACTTGAAGGCTCGTAGCAAAGGCCGTAGCTTAAAATAAGTAAAGACATTTAATTTAGACCCACAGCCCTATTCGAAGAATGAGATACGATAACGATAAGTTCTGGTTTAGATAAGTTCTCATTTAGGTATCGTTTGTATGTCGTATAATTGACCGAAGCAGCTCGATTCGGGCAACCAATGTCACTTTGACGTTAGAAATATCGTAGATAGATCTTATTGGGATCACAGCGAAATCGAACTAAACGTCAATTTTGATATTATATATAGCTATCGATCTTTTAAAAATCGTTCCAAGATCTTAAACGTGTCTTAATCATTCTTTGAATCGGGCCGCTCTATTCGAACGCACACGATATCAGAACGATATCTAACTGATGTTGTTTAGTTATCGTGTTTTTCGCTCGTTCTTGTCCGTACATGTATTGGCGAGGGCGAAACACACAATATCTAAATAACATTCTTCGATATTATGATTCTGATGTCAGTGTACCTACACCTACGTTCAAATTGGTCTATAAGTTTACTTTACGGCACAATTAAATATTATACTCGAGTCGACTAAGTACTACATCCTTCGTAGTGTTTTTACTTTTGATGATATGCTTTAAGAAAATTGACGAATAAAAATTAAGCGTAAGTTAGTAACACGTTAAATATAGAAAGAAAAGAAAAACACGTCGCCTTCATAATATGTTAACAATAGATTTAAAGGTAGAACAAATTTCATTTTTTAAACATATTGCAAGTTTGCGAATATTTAAAAAATACAAATTCAAAATGGAATAAGTATGATATTAATTTACGTAACCCAATAAATATTCCACAACAAAATAAATGCACATTGATAAGTAAACCTAATAAATATGTGTATGAACATAACTACATTGTAAATACTTGGTAGGCACGTTTATGCGCAGTACGGTTCTGCTCCGAGCCGAGCGATGACTTTTATTCGAAAGCTAAATTATGAGTCTTCATATTTAGAACTTGTTCCTTAAAGTAATAAAAAATCCCATATTTCATGCCAGGCATCCCACATGCCAGGCAAATCCTCAAAAAAAGGTATAGACGGAAATGCTTGGAATATATTTTTTTATTTCGTAACGTTGTTTGGACTAGTTAGAAGGTGAACATATCAAAAGTCCCCGGCCTTAGCCCTTGAGCCGAGAGGAGAGAGGTGTTTGAAGGTCCCATTTTTCGATGTTTCGCATATATCTTGGAAGCTATGCATCCTAGCGACATATGTTCACCTCCTAACTACCAAACAGAGTAACGGCGTAAAAAAGCATTTCCCTCTATACCTTTTTGTTGCCTGACCTAACATGTGAGCGGTGGAAGTATTTTTCACGGCGTTTCTCACGGATATCTTATTGGTTATATGCAGTCAATAATGTTAATTAAGATCTGATATTCAGATTCGTGCTGTATGCAGGGCTCTGTAACGATTTTTTACGGGTCAGGGAGCCTAGTCAAGGTGACAACAGTACATTGACCAATGCCAAATGATAAGAAAAAATGTATTGGCATGACAGATGCTACGGAAAGTCACGTGTCTATTTTCATACATTATTTAAGTTCTGTGGTCCTGGTACAATGTACAAAAACATGTTAACACTAGATGTACCAACACATTCACGATGAGTTCTACGGGGTGTACCACCGATACACCATTAGTACAACCGTCTACCCCCGCAGACAATGGGGTAAGGCAGTCTCTTTAATCTTCTCGCCGCCATTGACGATATAAAGTCAGTACATGCCCCACACGCCACGACTTGATCTGGGGGCACGGCAGTGCCCCCACCAAGTCGAGCAAAAAAGCACGGCCGTACCATCCTTTTCTCGAATCAATTCAGACCATTTTCGACCCCCTGTAACTTCGTTGTGGATAAAACTAGAAGACTGAAATTTTCAGTAACCATGCAGGCATTGTAAAGACACGGTATATTTCAAATTTCATTCAATTTGAACCAGTATTTTAAGAATTATAACGGGTCAAATTTCTTAATTTTGTCACTCACTGACTCACCGATCATCAAAATTCTAAGGCACTTCTAGCAGACCTAGAAGCTTCAAATTTGGAATATAAGTAGTGTTTGGTGTATGAATCAAGGAAAAACTAAAAAATCTAGAAAAGACCGCAAAGAAAATTAAGCCCATACAGCCAAGTCTTCAGTTAAATTTTTCAATATTGGCTTTATTCGTAACGATGTTTTATGTTTTATTTATACATATATACAATAAGTAGAAGGTACCGAAAAGGAAAAAAGTAGAACTGTCTACAAAATACAAAAAGAAATGAGATCCCATCAAAAACAATACTTGTCAAAAAAACCAAGTCTCGCAACTCAGTTGTTCTGCGGTAAAAAGTTGTGAGATCCATGTAATACCAAGTCGGTTATTAATTTATTCAGTCTCTACTTAAGCGACTTTCTGTCTTAATACTTCCAGTCTCTAAGACCACGATCGTGGTCCATAACAATTGAAAATCAATTGTGTGTGGAATCTCCGTACTCGAAGCATTAAGTTGTTACGTAATAATTAACAGCATCTTATAGTGACGCATATCAATATTAAAATTCTTTAATGTTTTATATAAATATATTGAGACTTGGCCATCGCCTGAAAACACGTGTAAATTCAATCGCCTGAAAACACATGTAAATTCAATTATTTAGTGCGATGGCCAAGTCTCAATATATTTATATAAAACATTAAAGAATTTTAATATTGATATGCGTCACTATAAGATGCTGTTAATTATTACGTAACAACTTAATGCTTCGAGTACGGAGATTCCAGACACAATTGATTTTCAATTGTTATGGACCACGATCGTGGTCTTAGAGACTGGACGTATTAAGACAGAAAGTCGCTTAAGAGTCCTTATTCCTACAGACGAGCGTATTTTGTAAAATGCTTCCTTTTTCATTCAAGATTACGACGTAACTATTAGTATTTATTCAAAAACTGGTAACGTACTTAAATAATCGTTTCCTAAACTAGCGGCTCCAACAGTTCAAATTTTCATTTTCTCTTTTAAACCTCTTTTTAAATGAGTTTTTTTGGGAGTCTTTTCCAAATTTTGCAGTGAGATGTGGCGTTTCGGTTCTCAATTTTGCTGTAAACAAGAATCATTTGGTACATGAATGACTACAATTTGATTCAACATATCTCGTACGAGGGGCTGGAATGATTAACAATCGAAGATTCATTTGAAAAATCTGATATTATACCTTCCGAGTTTTCTTCATTTTTTTGGCGAAAACAGGGTTTTATTATATTTTTTTTCCGCAAATTGTACGCATATTTTGCTTTAAAAATAATATTTTAGCAAACTGTAACTTTATGTTAACCTATAAAAAAAAATCATAACTATGGGACCTACATTGCCGTAAATTTATATTTTTTTTAAACACGTATAAATCACGCAGCAGCGACGCCCCGCTCTCAGTCCGCGCGGAGCGCGCTTAGAGGACGGACCTGTGCTCGATTGTCAGGCATTCGTTGCGATCGTAATCAGCTACGGAGTACCGAGAAGTGCTATATACTGCGATTAGAAAATCTTAATAAAAGTTCATTTTTTACACTATGCTTAACAGACTCTCGCTTATTGATGGATTTTCAGTGGTCCTTTTTTTATACTACGTCGGTGGCAAACAAGCTTACGGCCCGCCTGATGGTAAGCAGTATCCGTAGCCTATGTACGCCTGCAACTCCAGAGGAGTTACATGCGCGTTGCCGACTCTAACCCCCTCCCGCCCCTCGTTGAGCTCTGGCAACCTTACTCACCGGCAGGAACACAACACTATGAGTAGGGTCTAGTGTTATTTGGCTGCGATTTTCTGAAAAATGCATTTTTACTTGAAATTACGTTAGGGTTTGCATTTGCATTATTATTTTTGACCCGGATGAAGTCCAAGTTCTCATGATGGAGTCAGGAGTTGGTCACCAGAACTCCTAATCTACTCATTATAATCCCATCGTGTTTGGGCTCAAAAGATTTGCCCTGACGAACACCATCGATCTAGATGAGGTCCAGGGTCTCATGATGGAGTCAGGAGTTGGTCACCAGGACTCTTTATCTACTTATCATAACGCCATCGTGTTTGGGCTCAATAGATTTGCCCTGACGAGCACCATCAATCTAGATAAAGTCCAGGGTCTCATGATGGAGTCAGGAGTTGGTCACTAGAACTCCTAATCTACTCATTATAATTCCATCGTGTTTTGGCTCAAAAGATTTGCCCTGACGAGCACCATAGATCTAGATGAGGCCCAGGGTCTCATGATGGAGTCAGGAGTTGGTCACCAGAACTCCTAATCTACTCATCATAACTCCATCGTGTTTGGGCTCAATAGATTTGCCCTGACGAACACCATCGACCTAGATGAGGTCCAGGGTCTCATGATGGAGTCAGGAGTTGGTCACCAGAACTCCTAATCTACTGATCATAACTCCATCGTGTTTGGGCTCAATAGATTTGCCCTGATGAACACCATCGATCTAGATGAGGTCCAGGGTCTCATGATGGAGTCAGGAGTTGGTCACCAGAACTCCTAAACTACTCATCATAACCTCATCGTGTTTGGGCTCAATAGATTTGCCCTGACGAGCATCATCAATCTAGATAAAGTCCAGGGTCTCATGATGGAGTCAGGAGTTGGTCACTAGAACTCCTAATCTACTCATTATAATTCCAACGTGTTTGGGCTCATGAGATTTGCCATGACGAGCACCATCGACCTAGATGAGGTCCAGGGTCTCATGATGGAGTCAGGAGTTGGTCACCAGAACTCCTAATCTACTCATCATAACTCCATCGTGTTTGGGCTCAATAGAGTTGCCCTGACGAGCACCATCAATCTAGATCAGGTCCAGGGTCTCATGATGGACTCAGGAGTTGGTCACCAGAACTCCTAGTCTATTCATCATAACTCCATCGTGTTTGGGCTCAAAAGATTTGCCCTGACGAGTACCATCGATCTAGATTAAGTCGAGGATCTCATGATGGACTCAGGAGTTGGTCACCAGAACTCCTAATCTATTCATCATAATGGTAATTTGATGGTGCTTGTCGGGGTAAATCTATTGAGCCCAAACACGATGGAGTTATGATAAATAGATTACGAGTTCTGGTGACCAACTCCTGACTCCATCATGAGACCCTGGACTTCATCTAGATCGATGGTACTCGTCAGGGCAAATCTTTTGAGCCCAAACACGATGGAATTATAATGAGTAGATTAGGAGTTCTAGTGACCAACTCCTGACTCCATCATGAGACCTTGAACATCATCTAGATTGATGGTGCTCGTGAGGGCAAATCTATTGAGCCCAAACACGATGGAATTATAATGAGTAGATTAGGAGTTCTGGTGACCAACTCCTGACTCCATCATGAGACCCTGGACTTCATCTAGATCGATGGTACTCGTCAGGGCAAATCTTTTGAGCCCAAACACGATGGAATTATAATGAGTAGATTAGGAGTTCTAGTGACCTACTCATGACTCCATCATGAGACCCTGGACTTCATCTAGATTGATGGTGCTCATCAGGGTAAATCTATTGAGCCCAAACTCGATGGAGTTATGATGAGTAGATTAGGAGTTCTGGGGAGTTCTGGTGACCAACTCCTGACTCCGTCATGAGACCCTGGACCTCATCTAGATCGATGGTGTTCGTCAGGGCAAATCTTTTGAGCCCAAGCACGATGGAATTATAATGAGTAGATTAGGAGTTCTGGTGACCAACTCCTGACTCCATCATAAGAACCTGGATGGACTTCATTCGGGTCATAAATAATAATACAAACCCTAACGTGATTTCAAATAACACTGAAACTCTATAGCACTAATGTGCGCAAACGATTGGCATCTTGACTAGGCAGCATGGGTGCGTAGCCACCATGCCAATCGATACGACAACGAAACACTATCTGTCTCTCTCTCGTACTAATATGCACAAACGATTGGCATCTTGGCTGGGCAGCATGGGTGCGTAGCCAACATGCCAAACGTTTACGATACGACAAGGAAACACTATCTGTCTCTCTATCGCACTAATATGCGCAATCGATTGGCTTCTTGGCTAGGTATCATGGGTGCGTAGCCAACATGCCAATCGTTTACGATACGACAACGAAACACTACTGTCTCTCTATCGCACTAATATACGCAAACGATTGGTATTTTGGCTAGGCACCAAGCAAGTGTGTGGCCAACATACCAATCGTTTACGATACGACAACGAAACACTATCTGTCTCTCTATCGCACTAATATACTTTATTTATACCTGCAGTCATTTACTAACTTCTTCATTTTCCATTGGTGTGAAAGAGACAGAATAAAGAGCAAGGGAGAACTCTGTAGTCTGTACACTTAGTAGTAGTGTACATAAAAAAAACTACTGTGCATATAAAATAAAATAAAGAGTGCCCATATGATATCATATAACACTAAAATTAATGTTGCTTGAAATTATATTGAAAACTATCAAGATTATTCTAGTCTGCATTGAAACGCGCGTCGCGTTGCCGGCGTTCGCGTACCGAGCGCCAACGCCATCTATCGAGCGTTATTTCGTGAAATCGGAGAACGCTCCAAGGATTAAGGGCTCTTAAGTAGAGACTGAATAAATTAATAACCGACTTGGTATTACATGGATCTCACAACTTTTTACCGCAGAACAACTGAGTTGCGAGACTTGGTTTTTTTGACAAGTATTGTTTTTGATGGGATATGTTATACGGGTCACGGGTCACCATTGACGTGCTGAGGAAAAGCTTAGTTTCGTTATTTTTTTTTCTTGCAATGGTTGCCTTTTGTTATACTGTTATAAATATCTCCATAAGTGTCGAATAGAAAAAACGGCTAACAACATGTCAGGCCATGCTTTGTGTAGTCCCGTAGTTGCCCGGCCGTCACAATAGCTAAACAAGGGTTAAATAAGGGGATTTGTATATATACTATGGAAATAACAAGCAAAAGGGAGTATCTTCGTAGCACTTACGTCTTTTTCAAAGATCACTTTTAACAAAAACTGTATAACAGTCCAATCATGTTCGAAATAGTTTTCATTTGAAGTCTATTGAGACCAACAGTTCAAAAGTTAGAGGGGGCGGGTCACATTTTTCCTTCCTATTTGTTTTGAAAGACCTATCCAACGACATCCTACACCATGGCGTTGAATCGAAATAAAAAGATCCTATACCATGTAGAGTGGAAGTACCCTAAAGATTTTTTTCTAGTTTGTTTTTGCCACTTTATTGGCATTATGTATATGTGTACATACATATATACACCCATGCCAATGTTCAGCTTTATAGCACTTACTGTCATTGAGCTAAGATTGATGGACATGTACATGACAAACGCTAAAAAAGATTTATAAAGGGGTATTTTTTGTTAATACACATACGATTACGCAACCTACGACGCACAACTTTAGTGTAAGCGTGGAGTCAAATGTATTCCTTGTTACAGGGCATGGCGACTACGTCAAGAAGTAGAAGAAAGGTAAATATTTCTTTCCTTAATTTTCAATTTGCTTTTTCACTTAATATCTGGCAGGTGAATGATTTTTTGAAAAGAGCATATCGTTTTCTGTTTTTCTTTGTTTATTGGGAAACAAACAGCTTACAATTGTGCATAGACATAGTATACATTAAAATGAATAATACATTATCCAAAAAGTTTCCACTAAGTATATGTATGAATCATACATGCTAGTAGACATCGTGAGGAAACTTGCATACATCTGCGAATAAATTCAAAGGTGTACGTGAAGTCCTCAATTGCATGGGGAATATAGCCCAAGCCCTCTCGCGCATGGGAGGAGGCCTATGCTCAGCAGTGGTACGTATATAGGCTGAATTATTATTATGCTCAAAGGGACCTTATTACATTAGAGAAAAAAATACGAATTAATTATTATGGCTTCTAACGAAAAGAGAATAAAGCTAAAAACAGTCCCAACAGGTATATAGTGAAATAATGTAATTATTGTTTGGTGCATAACAGGAAAACAAATCTATCAAGCTTCGTGCTGAAAACATCAATTTTTGAGTACTTTTTGTTACCTATATGTTGAGCATGCTCTGACAAGGAACAAATTTTTAACACTTTTAATGTCCGCGCATTACATGTCATACACCATCAAAGTAACTCTGTCACGTCTACGTGACGTCAGAAATGGATAGCTCTATACATTTGTGCATTATTACCTGTCATGCACGGACGTATCGATCATGTCAATAGCGAAAGCAAGGGACAGTTGAAGTGTTAACATAATTTGTGCAACGTAATTTGTATGATATAAACGGTTTCCATATTACCTGGCATTCCATTTTCTTACAAACTCATACTTCTTCATCCACATGAGCAATAATTTCAGCTTTTTGTTCTAGTATAAGATAAGAGTCAGAATGGCGGGTGTACCTAAATAAAAATAAATGAAAAGCATACCATATTTTTGTACCTAATTGGTACTATTTAGTACCTCCATTAAAAAAAATTGTACCTCACGGTACATAAAGTTATCATCAAAAAACCGTACACCCGCCATCCTGACAGTCAGAATGGCGGGTGTACTTTATTACGCTATGTTCCCGTGGTTATTGATAAATTCTATAAAAGCCAAATTTTTGTACCTTTTTTGTACCTTCATATTCAATTATAATATGTACCATTTTATTTGTGGTTTCCAAGTTTTACTCATTTTATATTTTGCTTGCTATTACAATTTTGCCGGCGTTATAATTTTTCAAGTTATCGATCTAGTTTTTAAGAAAAAACGCTAAGGTACAATTATTTTTGTAAGCCAGGAATTAGTACCTTTAATGTTTAATCTGTTAAGTTCAAATAACTCATAAAATCATGTGTCATATTGACTGTCACCATTCTGACTGTCAGGATGGCGGGTGTATTGTTTTTTGGTGATAACTTTAAGTACCGTGAGGTACAATTTTTTTTAAAGGAGATACTAAATAGTACAAATTAGGTACAAAAATATGGTATGGTGTTCATTTAATTTTATTTAGGTACACCCACCATTCTGACTCTCACAGTATAAGTAGGACGAAATTCATAATAAACAATATGCATGTAATGCGTGTCTTATAAAATCTTGTAACAGAGGTATAAACATACTTGTGCTTACGAAGTTGTTTTTTTTTGTGTTTGGCGTATAGAAGCGTGTCATTCCTGTGCCCTCAGGAGCAGAGGACGTTTGGAATACTTTGAATTCCTGTCCCTCTTGTGTTCGCTAACTATGTAACATTATGCCCGCCTCCCTACTTTGATTGCTCTGTGAAATATTTCAAAACATCCATGAGCCTAATTGTGATTTAGCTACTTGTTAAGGTTTTGATCTTGTTATAATAAGATGTTGACAACAGTAAGATGTGATCGTTCACGCTGATTGGTGCGCAGAGATATACTGCGAGGCGTGTCAAAGTCGTATCATAACCAAATCAAATCTTTAACAAATTGCTGAGTCAGACTCGGCCGGGCCATCAAATCTCCCAGTTTTGCATTGACATACTCGTACAACACAATATAATAATTCAGAACGTGACTGACAACGACACCGACCATATTATACCTATGTACTTATTATGAGGACAAAGGCGCTGCAAACCTGCGACTGTAGCACGGTCGCATTTTTATTACCTGTCACCATGCCTGTCACGTTCTAACAAGTATATAAGTGCGAAAGTGACAGGCATAGTGACAAGTGATTATGCAACCATGCTTACACCGCTGGTTATACATAGGTATTTGTTGAAAGGTATGAAGACTGCACAAGTTGTGCGACCAATGGTCCATTCCGTTTGGAGAATTGGGGACATAAAATATCTTGCCATGTCTACGTGGTATATATGTTATGGACCAAGTGATAAATTGGGCATTTTTCATAATGCCCGGGCATTATGAAAAATGCCCAATTTGAGATGGCAATGTGATAATAAATATGCAAATAATTAAATTGCCCGGGCATTATACATACTGCCTCTCACCTATTGGGCAAAGTAATAAAAAACATTTTTCAATACTATTATTTTTAATTTTAACATTAAAGTGAACGTAAAATTCCTTCGTTTCCTAAGATGCATTTACCTATGATTATACAAATAGAAATATAACCCAGAAGAAGCCTAAAGATGCTGCTACAAAACAACAACCCCTACAACCCTAGAAGATCCGATACTCCAGCATCGTGGCGCCGGTGCTGCTTACCTGCGTTGGTCAAGAGAATCACCGCGGAGTTGGGCCGAACCGTCAACGCCAATCCGGCGAGGGCAGCTTTCGGTTCGAGCCCAAATCAGAAGAGGAGTACCGTACGGTGTTCAAGCATCTCGAAAAATTGGACAATGCCGCAGAGTGGAACGTCTACGAGTTAGACTCCGAGAAGAAGATGAAGGTGGCGCTCCAAGCTTTACCAGCAGAGACACGCCACTAGACGAAATCAAGAACGCTTGCGTTGACCTCGGATTCTCTGTAGAGCACATCAAGCAGATAAAGGGCCGGGCTAGACCGGGTGATTAATTTGTTGGATTGATCTCGATACTGTTGGAAATCTGAGTTTGTGTGCAGTACGAGTGCCAGTTTTCCATCCATTCCAGATTAACGTCGAAGAATACTGGGCCCTGGATTTGGGAGTCTGACCGGATAGGTCTACGAGATTTGAGGCGTGCGTTAGAGAGGCTATTCTGTGTTTTTTTTTGTTTTTTTTATGTAGGTAACCAGAGTCCTCCCCTCCTACATAGTTGAGAGGATGAAACTGAAGAAGCATGCCGTCGCAGTATTCCTCGCCACAGAGAAGGCGTTCGACAAGGTCTGGCATGAGGGCCTGCAAGCCAAAACTGTCAACGTCATCGGCCCCACGTCGAGTCATACACGTTGTCAACTCCTTCCTCACCAACCGACGCTTTCAAGTGACTTCGCGGGAGTCCCACAAGAAAGCTATCTATCGCCATCTTGTTATGCTTGGTACACCGATGATATCTCGGTGGTTGGCCGCGTCAAGCTGGGTCTGTTCGCAGACGATGCAGCGTACTACGCGTCGTCCATCACACCAACCCACGCCTCACTGAAGATCCAGCGCTAACTTGATGTCCTACCTGAGTGGCTGACCAAACGGAGGTTCTAGGTGAACGTCACTAAGACGCAGCCGCTCCTCACGAGAGCAGCCCATACGAGCAATTACTAGGCGAGGAGATATTGGGGCAGCACATAGCAAAATACCTAGAGGTCACACAGGGGCTTCACAACGGAGCAACACACGGAGGAGTTAGTGAGACGGGCTATAACTGCGCGTACCCTGCTTCGTCTACTGCTCCACAGCCGCCATCCCCCATACGCATAAAGCTGGGGATCTTTACGACTTACTTGCCAGGACTCTCCTGCTAGGAGACGCTGAGTCTCCAAGCGATTGTTAGAGCGCCGCCAAAAAGGGCCAGAAATGGCCACCTCAAACCCCCCAGAAAGGGAAGTAAAAAAATGAAGTTGGTTTTTACTACAATTCGAAACTGAATGACAAAAATAAGATCCGTCCGCGTCCATCCGTATTCGGTTTTAATACGGTCCAAAACTAAATGAAAACAGTGAGCGTTATACAGTAAACAGTGAAATATTTGACGTCCGTACGTTGCTATCGCGGACTCTGGTTGGTCAACGCGTGTCACGCGTTTGTTTTCCTCCTCGCACTTCATCCAATGTATCTTTATTATCAAATTGTCCAACGACCACGTAGCAATATTCATAATGACCAGACAATGTGATAAATAATGAAGTTCAGATAATAATTTATCACTTGGCCCGATATAGCTTGCCATTATTCATAATGCCCGGGCATTATATATAATGCCCACATTAATCACTTGGTCCATGACATATACATATGAACCGTTCATTAATGTCTAGTGAAAATGTTAAATTGATTGCCCGGTGTGATGTGATAAAACATTATTGGGTAATTCCACGAGACTGTAACGTCAGTTACCAATTCTTTCGTGTTTTCTTACATTAATTAAGCAAATTTAAGTGTCTGTATGTCTGGCGGAGCCCTACAGGTATTTGGTTGTACCTTACAGAATCAACGTGTGAACCAAAAATGACCGAAGTAAAACCTATGTCCTTGTAGTTATAATAAAAATGCAATCAAAATCCATATTAGACAATATCTCGTTTATTGTTAACATTATTCAGTTTTCATGAAGTTAAAAGTTCATTCCAATCTAGAGCTATATTTCAATATTTTTTTATAAAAAGCGAGATGACCTTCAAATACGGTATTCTTTGTTTGTAAACATTACACGACACAAACATAAATATTTCATGTTTCAGCGTATGTGTTAATGTAAATTAACGTCAACTTTGACTTCTTAAATATATTTTATCTGAATTGATCCAGATGGTTTGCTCATTCAGATATTTTATAATAACCGACTAAACATATAGAAGCAGAATATAATCATTAACATTATTAGAGAAGCGAATCATACACGCCAAATTATCTATACCTAGCCGCTTGCCAACTATTTATTACAAATCACTACCACAAATCATCGCGTAAGTGGTCGGTGGCTGTATTGGTTATCCAAGAGTCTGAATCTGATAATGGTTATTAACATTAGGGAACTATATCTAGCACAACAAAAATTCTTGAAGAGTAATGATATTTCCAATACTTTCCACCCAAAACTGCACTCTATTTGTAAATATCAACAAACTAAAATATATTCGTACAAAATAGCGGCTCTTGAAATATTTTATGTAATTTTAGCTTTACCTTGAAGTGTTAGCGACAGGAGTGTTTATCTAACAATTATGCTACATGATTTAGGGCCATCTTTGATGGCGGGTGTGCTTTGTACTCGCAGTTTATTTACCGAGAGAGACGCCTGTGCCGATGCCGTGGCATTTGAGACCTGTACTATGTCATATTTTTTCTCAAAGCGAGTCGTAGTGGTGGGGGCGCCGGGTGTTTACTGGTCGTGTCGCGATTTGATGCCGTGCCAAGCGCGACACCAGCTATTTCTATGCTAACTTCACGCGCGCATACTACCTATAAGCTTCCTTCGTTTAATCAAGGTCCCTCGTGTCCATAATTGAGGATGTATTGAGCATCAAACCGATTTGCCTAAAATAGTCGAATCACTTTAATTCGTGACGCCGCAGCCAGTCAGAGATAAATTAACATAATTTCTTTGGCAACACTCCGGACGATCAAAGTAATTGTCTGAAGAATGACTGAGACTAGAAAATAAACACAGACATTCAGTGACAAACCACCTCACAACAAAACCTTATTTGTCAATATCGTTTTTCTGTTATGTACTCAGGGGTATGATTTACTGAAATGGACCTAAAAGCTCTGCCGTGTCCGCATAAACTGGAACTGAGTTACAAATATTCTACCACAAAGTTTAAAAATAAATGTCAAAGTAGAACATATGGAGCCATACCTTTGTATCGGAATATACTGGAATCTTTGCCAGAGCAAGCTTACTTCCGTTTCCCGAAGCCTTGCCTCGGAGGGCTCGTTATAATCTACTCCTAACTGTGTATGCGCGGTAACTGTGGGCTTACCGCCAACATCGAATATTTGAGAATCGTTATATATCTCACTATCACTCTTGCATATTCGAACGATAGAGAGGCACATAACAATTTTCGGTTTAAAATTGTTGGCGGTAGGCTCTCTGGCACCAGCTTTGTGCTAGTCATTCTCATGCATTAACCAAATGAAGGGAAGGAAGTACTTATCGTCTTTGCGCCAAATCCTTGTCGAGGTTAAGTGCTGTCAAACAAAGTCCAAGTTGTAAATCATAATCAATGTCCACCACATGTTTATGTCATAATTTGTCTGGCATTGGTATTCGTGTCAGTGATGTTAACACCTAGTATAATCTACAATTTAAAAATACGGTACGGTATGATGCATTACCTAACACAGCTACATGCTTATGTGAACAACAAAGCGACATTCAACAATATATATATATAGCACCTATTTTATTCGTTATTATTTAGTTGCACGCATATGTAGAGTTTCATTTTGTAGCGAGAACATTATAATAATAATAATAATAAGTATTTTACTTTTATATCCATATTATAAAAACCTAGCCTAAGATAAAAGATATATAAAGAGAATAAAAATATAAGCTTTATTTCAGAATTAGGTTTGCCATATATTTTAGTGACATTATAACTTAAAATCTATATTATTGTACAGATACAACACATACACATGAACATATAAATAAATTCAGAAGTACCTATGTATTTACATTTGATATAGGTGGACAGCATGTGCATCCTTAATAAATAGGTCGGTATTGTCGGTACAGTTTCAAAACTTGTAAAAGTACTACTATTTCATACAAAGAAAAAATGCAAACTCGCTCAAACGATATTCAGTGAGTCAAGCGAATGACATTGTGGGAGATCACATAAAATATTGAAGTAGGATCATCTCGTTAGATAAGATTGTGTAATGTCAATGATATATACGCGGATAGCGGCGACCGCGGCGCGGGCGTTAAAGATACTGTGGGAGCCATAAATTATATGAAAAGCACTGAAGAGTTGTATAATATAGTCTAAAATATGATTAAAAAATTCTGCAATTTATTTCGATCAACAAAGCACGTCTTGTTTTGGTACTTACTCAGAGAAGTCAAATCAAGTATAGCGCATTTAGACCATCCCAGCAACGCTGGTATTATATGTAGTATACTGTGGTTTAAGCTAATCATATTATGAAAGTATAGTTGGGTGCAGAAATTTACAGTGGTTTCTCTGGCTAGCAGTTTGAAACGTAGATCAATGTATACCATAACGCGTCCCTGGCCCTACCCGTGGTGTCTTAGACAGTTTGAAACCACTTAATTTTACAATGTATTGCATGTCATAAGTCTCTTTTATCTCTCTTTTTTACGAGTATATGTAGGATACATGTAGACGTCTAATTGCTAACACTCGTTTTAAATATATATAAAAAAAATACATTTTTGTTCTCTGTTATAATATTTTTATGGAATAGGTAATTTAATTCATTAAAAATGTAAATTTATTAAACAGTAAAAAAAACAGTATGCTACAATTATACTATGAATATAAAATAATGTCAATTGGTTTATTTCCTAATATTTCGGTAAAAAATTGCATATTATTTTACATTAAAAGTAATCAGGAAATAAAAGTAGAATTCACCGATAACCGAGCACTGACAATTTATTCATAGTTAGAATGTGCCGCTGTTTTTGCTACACGAATAACCAATACATTATAAGAATCCCCTCAATTGTAGTATTATGTTGATCACTTGGCCGATAAAATTGATAAGAGTACTAAATTTGATAAAGAGCTCAGTATCGTCCGGATATTACTTACATTTATTTCATTGTTTCAAAATAACAGTGGCGCTTTATTTTCCGGTATTTTAAAACACAGTTTAATGGCTTGTGATGATATCGGAAGTATTGTTTTGCAGCAAGAAGATGAGAAGAAGAATAAGAAAAGACAATCGCCGGTCGACGAGCGGCCTGTGGTCCCGGCGCCGAGCGAAGCTATGCTCAACAGTAAGTAAATCACACATACAAATAATAAGAAAAGACAATCGCCGGTCGACGAGCGGCCTGTGGTCCCGGCGCCGAGCGAAGCCATGCTCAACAGTAAGTAAATCACACATACAAATAATAAGAAAAGACAATCGCCGGTCGACGAGCGGCCTGTGGTCCCGGCGCCGAGCGAAGCCATGCTCAACAGTAAGTAAATCACACATACAAATAATAAAATAACTCACTTTTAAGTCTAATATTTCAATGTTTATTTGTTTTTCCTGGTTATAAATTTAATGTCTTAAATTTTTTTACAACTACATATTTAGTTTGGCTGTCCGTAAAATAACACTCTATCTGTCTATTCACGATGTCACGAGGTCACATCGTGAATAATCTTTAGTTTCCGGTATTTTTAAGTGATAAAATCGTATACAGTTTAGTTTAAACTATATTTACGTATTTCAATTCAAAGCCGAATACACGGGAAAAGGGAAAACATTGTTTGTTTGATTGTTTGGCATGATTTAAAACTTGCAGTTGACGGCATAAAATATTTTTCTAACCAGGAACTATTTTGAAAGCATGACGAATAAAATAATAAAAACCGGCCAAGAGCATGTCGGGCCACGCTCAGTGTAGGGTTCCGTGTTACTCTTCGGTCACAATAAGCTAAACTGGAGCTTAAAGTATAGTAAATTGTTAACCAAGGGATGAAACGGTACCTTTCACCCGAGTTAAACAAATAGGCAAATTTGCATAATTAGTACCTAATTAAAGTAAGTCTTTTTACTATGAAGGGAAAACTTTTTGCGATAACTCAAAAACAGCTAAACTGATCATGTCCGCTATAGTTTTGTAGTAGTGAAGCCAAACATTTCATTATGGTGTCCATTTTCGTAAATGGTCAGGCCTTATACGAGTAGCAAATGTTTCAGTTGTGTCATCACTCGTTACATTAGCCTGGCGGAATACAATTTGTGAAATGACTGACGGCGCTTCGTTGACACAGTTTACTGGTATGTTGTGTCCTATTGATTACACAGGCTATTGATGTAGTTCTTGATTAATTTAAAACCGAATTCTACATAATAGGAAATAATATAAGCAAATAAGTCTGTAACGATTCTGATAACACACGCAGTGCTAATGTTATTAAGGAAACAAATAAACTGTAAATATTCATTACAGGACAAGCAAGTTAACACGAGTTAAAATTTTGGAATTTATACCTTCCCGAAGATGAGCTTCCTAATCAGTAAATTTTATATTTTATTTAGCATAGGTATATAACTTTCCGAAATAAAATTGTGTGGTTATAACAGAGGCTTGTGGTCTATTGAAATCTCATCTCAAAAAGCACCTAAAATTACCGTGTTTTGGGTTTATTAGTCAAATACACTCCAAAGCCAATACATAAGTAGTTAATTAATTCGGTTTAGTAACTACGTACCTAAACAAACTCGCCATTTTATTACTCGTGTTCTTTATACGTACGTATGTCCCTAACCTCGGCGTCTATGACAAAGAGCCTTTAAACTTCTAAAAGAATTCTTGTTAGATTTTATTATAAAACCACCAGAGCAGAGCTAGCCTTTTGTACGGGTCAGTGAACATAATCCAACTTGCTGCATACTTGGAGCAATGTCTCTTGACTAAGCTTGAGTTTATTACGGTATTTAAGCCAACACCTGCCACCCCAATGAACCTTATATTTCACTTAAATTCAGACTTGTGGGACGCTCATAGAATAACAGTATAAACATTTATGTAAAAAGATACAAGTAGCCAGTATTTATTTGGGTATCTGGTTTGTCGATGTATACTTTTACGTTATATTATAGCTTATCTATGTGTTGCAATGTCCGCATGCATTGCAAATGTTAGGCGAAGTAAGCAACGGTTTTTATTTGGAACCATTACAATGTTAAAATATTCATTGAGTGACGGACATATTATTAAAAATAAAATGAAGATATATACTCGATCCGAGATTCTCAATTCCAATTACCAAGATATGACTCATGAAGCGGGAATGCTATAAGCAAAAAAATCGATTCCACTAATTTATTCAGTCACCAAAAAATTTAGAGTCGTTCCAAGACGATTGCGATTTCCCGCGACCGGTATTTTAGGACACTCGCGGGATATTATGTCAGTTTATAATAACATACTAACGTTTTAACTGGCCATTCATTATACAAGGGAGCCGCACGGTCGAACATTTGGCAACTGTTGGAATTCTCTTTGACCGAGATGCGGCGCGACGAACGACGAGCGCGAGCGGGGCCGTGACCGTCAAATATGTTATAATGTGCACCGCACTCATGAATACCTACCGTAGTTAAAAAAAGAAATGAAATTCTCACCTTTTTTTAAACTCGTAGAAAAATTCTTCGTACGTATGTTAAGAAAACCGGTCAAGTGCGAGTCCGTTTAACTCGCGCACCGAGGGTTCTGTACAAACTTTCAACTATCTCATGTAAAAATAAACATGAAAGGCTTTTGAACAGAAATATACTAAGTATAGATGTGAACAGCGCCATCTATTGTTAGTTAGCTTTTTTGGATAATTCTTTATTATGTGTACCGAATGTTTTTTTTTAAAGAAGGTAAACCTATAACCTAACCTATATTAAACCAAATAAAAAAATTATTAATTTTTATTAGGTAACCTATACTGTAATCTCGTAGAAATTTCAAGTATAATCACCTAATAAAGCAGGTTAAATTGCAAATAAAATTAGAAAAACTTTTTTAATTATTAAAAAAAATGTATCAAGATGTGATTATACTTTTACTGTAATATTTATGATAATTTTAATGTTATGTAAACAAATATAATAGTAGGTAAGTATTCTTCGATGATCATTTATAGCAAAAATAGATTTACCGAGTTTTTTTGCCGCCTAGATATTTCTGTAGTAATCCAAGAAAATGACAAGAAGAGTCATTAGGTAATAAGTTTAGAGCGCGAACTTTATTACGAAGATAAGAGAAAGATAAAGCAATCTTTTGTCAATATAGTGACATGTTATATGACGGCGGGCTGATGGCGGGCCATTTCCACCGAGCACCTTGAGATACTTTGCATACATGATAAGAATTATAACAATCTCATCAGCATCACACAGTTCTGACGTTCTTACGTTAAACGCGAGTCCCGTCACGGTAACAAAGAAATTATATAATAATGACCACTCAAAAGAAAGACAACGATTTCTGTAAGTGCCAGTGCTGTTTTGTGTGCTATTGAAGTCCTAGCAAAACTGTGCGCGTATGTAATATTCAGGGTTACTTTGACAGGGCTAATACGCAATCAATGCTGCCTCATCAAAAACCTTTATAAGCATCCATATAATGAGCTAACGTTTGTACGGATTCTATCAACAAATAATACGTTTCTGCAAAACAAACGCAATAAATAAACTTTCAGATACACACGATTCGTCTAAATAAACAAACTTTCAATTGCATTGCAACTAAGGAGTACCTATAGTTCAATCATGGAGAGTATAAAAGGGGAAAGTGAAGTGTTTATTTTATTGTTTGTTTCGTTTCGTTTCGTTTGATTGTTTGTGTCGCATAGTGCCAGCCGCCATTCGCAAGTTAACCTCCCAGTCACAATTCGTGTACATTGTATTGTATGGTTGGGCGAGGCGTTGTTTACAGCTCGGCGCTTTTTGTCGGAGTCAAATGGACGCAATAGCGAAAATGCTTCTTTGTTGCAACTAACACTGATTTTCAATACACTATTGTTAATGTTGTTTAACACTGTAACAACAATTATTTTAAAATGTAGAATGATACACGGTTTTCTTTTTCTTATTATAGAGCATAAATTAAAAGGCTATATAAACAGTATAAACACTCTCATAATGGATGTGGATTCAATAATAAAACTTAAACTACAAACCCTGTAATAGCAAGTACATTACGATACAAGTGTGAAAAATAGGAAATTCACACATGTATCGTACAACGTTTCACAGTAGGTACATAAATAAGTATGGTCCGTTAACATTTCGACATAGTTACGTAATGTGCTGATTATCGCACTAGTGCGGTAAAGTACTAGTACCATATCTACACTATACAGTACAAATTGTTTAACATCAGGTTTTAAACACTGACAACATTTTACCATAAAAAAGTCATAAAGCTGCTAATAAGTTTGACGTTTCATTAATTTCGATCTGTTAAAAAAACGGCGCCATACTTGTTTGGAGAAAAAAAAACATCCCATCAAAAACATAAATGTGAAATGAGAGCCAAGTTCAATATAAAATTAAGATAATGCGTCGTTGTTGTCTTTGCCTACAAAAGAATTGAGATCTATATGGATGCCAAGTTCTATGTTGAAAATCCTGAATTTTTAGTTACAAGAATATGCAACGTTTTAAAATGAATTTATATAACAATTTCTTGTTTCTTGATACTAACACAATGTTTGCTGCTTAATAGGAAATATATATTTAATCTTAAATTTAAACAGACTATTATTTACACAATCCATTTATTTCACTTGGGAAGTAATTTAATTTCAAGATTTGACTTGGCTAGTTTTTTCGTACAGGCTATATTATATTATATTTGTATATTTCACTTTTATAAAATTTGGTTTAATAGTAAAAACCAGCCAAGTCAAATCCTGAAATTAAATAACGACCCAAGTGAAATAACTGCGTTGTGTAAATAATTTGTATTGTATTCTATTATTGAGCTTTCTTGTTCCTTGACTTGACTTGGATCTAAATTATTATGATATACTCCGTCTAAGGTTTTACATCTAGAGAGTACAACGTAGGTAAGCCTGCCCTTTGCTAAATATTGAGGAGCCTATATCAAGAAGAGCGCTGTCAAGACTAAGGCCTTGTGATTTGTGGATAGTAATGGCATAACTATATGCTAAGCAAACAGGGAATTGTTCCCGATGAACATATGTATTACTTAATATCTGAAACATAGTCTTGACACGTTCTAATTCGTAAATTATGATTAAATTTGATTGTAATTTTTCCAATGGATCCGTTTACAAGCCTCTTAATGACATCTAATGTTTCTTCGCAACATTACACATGCACCTATTTTTATTTTGATAACATTTTCTAAGCCAGCGGTTAATGATGAATCACCCTCGTTCAGTACTTCCTTTTCTCGTGTTTTTAAATACCGTCGACAGTCTATTTCGTCTGTAGAATTTAATTAAATTTCTGATTGTTCCATACTTGCAAACATTGTATTATTAAACTGATTACACATATCTTTAGTGGGACATAAGCATACGACGGTATCAACGGTTTAAAATAAGTTATAATTTCCTTAAGCAGGTCGTTGTGGTTTTTAGCGGTCAATTTAAGGAGTCGATTAGACAAAGCACACCTGTCTTGACTTGTTATTACACCGATTGTTACTCGATCCAACATTTCGCCGAAAAGTTGGTTGTTTTTTGCCTCTGCATCTGGAAGTGGGTTAGATTTTTGACCTATATCGATATATGATTTTTTTTCAATCGAATTTTAAAATAATTTTCTGTTTTCTGACTTTTTCCCCTTTGTACACCTAATAACCAACCTTGTTGCCAAATATCAAGTTTCTAGGTCATCTGGAAGTGGGTTAGGTTTTTGACCTATATCGATATATGATTTTTTTTCAATCGAATTTTCAATAATTGTCTGGTTTCAGATTTTTCTCCTTATGTACACATAATAACCTACCTTATTACCAAATAATACGTTTCTAGGTCATCTGGAAGTGGGTTAGACTTTTGAACAATATCAATAAATGTTTTTTTTTTTCAATCGATATTTCAATAATTTTCTGTTTTTAGATTTTTTCCCTTATATACACCTAATGGCCTACCTTGTTGCTTAATATCAAGTTTCTAGGTCATCTGGAAGTGGGTTACCTTTTTGATCTATATCAATATATGTTTTTTTTTCAATTAAATTTTCAATATATTTCTGATTTTAGATTTTTTCCTTAATATACACCTAATAGCTTACCTTGTTGCCTAATATCAAGTTTCTAGGTCATCTGGAAGTGGGTTAGGTTTTTGACCTATATCAATATATTATTATTTTTTCACTCGAATTGTCAATAATTTTCTGTTTTCAGATTTTTCTCCTTATGTACATATAATAGCCTAGCTTGGTGCCAATTTTCAAGTTTCTAGGTCATCTGGAAGTGGGTTAGGTTTTTGACCTATATCAATATATGTATGTTTTTTTTTCAATCGAATTTTAAATAATTCTCTGTTTTCAGATTTTTTCCTTTATGTACACGTAATAGCCTACCTTTTTGCCAAACATCAAGTTTCTAGGTCATCTGGAAGTGGGTTAGGTTTTTGACCTATATCGATATATGATTTTTTTTCAATCGAATTTTCAATAATTTTCAGTTTTCAGATTTTTTCTCCTATGCACACTTAATAGCCTACCTCGGTGCCAAATTTCAACTTTCTAGGTCACCTAGAAGTGGGTTAGGTTTTTGATCTATAAGTCAGTCAGTCACAATGCCGATTTTTAAACATTAATATATCAATAACTGATTGAGCTACGTCTATGAAATTTTGTACTTTAGACAAGCTAAAGGGTTTGAATAACTGTGCCAAATTTCATGTGTGTAGGTTAAATAGGTTTCACGTTGTGAAGGGGTCAAAAGTAGCTCGAAATTGTTCGTGTAATATTACACACGGTTGCGTTGCCAGTTCTTTTTTCTTTGAACTTGGCTGGACACGCTACCGCGTGTCTAGATCGTTGTGTAGTTTGGTAAGCCATATACTTCAGTAGAAAGAGGCGGCAAGTTTAAAAAATGAAGGCGCGAAGGGTCAGTCTTCTATAAAAATATTGAATCTCGCGCTTTTTTCTACTGACAAAGTGGGTTTGCCAGAGTATAAATTGTTACTTATGTTGAAGCCAATTCCAGTATCTTTCATAAACACGTCGAAAACATAAAAGACGAATAAATAGAACATTCAATTTTTAACACGTAAAGTAGATACAGGTAGTATCAGTGAAATTTCAAAAATAGTTAAATTTTTCTCTTAAATGTTTAATGGTTGATGTCGTTGCCATAGGTATTAAATTAAACTTATATTAGTGTAAGAAAAAAGTATTCTTGATACTTCATACTATAGTCTTGCAAATAACTTTTTTTGGGTGGTATTACAAGCGTAAGACAAAGACAGCAGGATTCTCTCAATCTATGTTTGAAATGAGACAGTCCTGGGCCAAACTATGTATGAGTTTCATTTCTTTATACATATATAGAATGTTAATAAGTATGTACTAAGTACTTAGGCAAAGTAACAAAACTAACCAAACCATTCCTTAATTTATAACATAAGTAACATAACTAGTATCTAATCCTATTTTAAAGCAGAATAAACCTAAAATAAGTAAGGTTCTAATAAGCTCTCTTCAATTTCCGCCCTAACTATGATCAATAGCGAAGATTAGGTTGCAAGGACGTGCTCTCGATGTCTTAGCCTTGGCCCTTATCTCTGAAACTTGAAGCAACGCTTCGATACTGAAAATTTTAAAAAAATATTGTGTAATGGGACGGTTTACTTCGACACGGCCAAAGCACAACCAATTTTAGAAAATAAAGTGACTAAACCTGTGGTAGCAGTCACCACTTTATTAGTCAGCACGCAGCTGGCTTTTTTCTTTCAGATAACTTTTTATCTGTAATTTGATGAACTCTAAATCTAAAGGTTTTTCTTTCTACGTATGAGTGGCTACCATTCCTTAATCCACCAACGGATCAACAGCTGACGTTCACGAAGCGTCATAAAACATCTCCCTTAGTTACTTTAAGAGTTATCGTCCGGGAAAAATCATCTAACGGTATTTGTGCCTGGCTCAGGGTCTAATAGGTTATAAAGTACTGATTTAAGTATTCCGTGCGGCTCCATTATCAAGGCTAATGCATGTTTTGATTCTTTATCTACGTCCTAATCGCTCGTCTGATGGTTGTGACCATAGGCTACTGAATGTATTAGCGCTCTCCAAGATGAAGCTTGAGGCGAATAACGGTAAAAACTTACCTAAAGTCTCTCTTCCATGTAGTTGTGAAAAGTTTACAAGAGCTTATACTTTAAATTACTTGACATGGCCTTCTATTTATGCTGAATCTTTATTCTTCATGAATAGGTAATAAATTATAACGAAGTGAAACGAAACCAAACTTCTTAACAGAGTTTTACAAACCTTACATCATATTACAAATATCAATACGGAACGCTTATCCGAGCACTTTAATAATACCCTAGATTAAAAATGGTAACATATTCGTAAAATTTCCAGATCTCCGCACAGCGTTCGGGCTACTGGACCGCGACAGCGACGGGCACGTGACGCCTGAGGAGCTGCAGTTCATGCTGCGGAACCTCGGCATCGAAGTCAGCGATGACCTCATTGGGGACCTCATCAAGGACGCTAGTCGGACGGGTCAGTAACTACCAACATATTGTCTACTCGTGCGACGTACTGACGTGCCGAACGCTTCCAGAATTTCGAAATTTCCACATGGAATAATTTCGGAAACCTCTCCTATTTTTCTACGGATAACGAAATTTTCCATTTCCAAAACGAAAACTTTATTTATTGATTTTTGAAATTCCAACTTTTTTAAAAATCTTAACAACGAAGCGTATCGAAGTTATAGATAGCCCATGTACATATGTATATGCTCGGGTTATTTAATATCAGTACTAAAGCAGACGGTGGTCGACCGAACCTCTCCATCATTTAAGTAATATATAAGTAGGTACAGTCAGCATCAAATAGAAGTGCCCGCCAAAGTTGGCAAATATATCGTAACACAACTTTGTTATAATGTAGAAAATTAGAAATAAGGATGTGTTCCGATATACACCGTGTCTTATTGAATTCCGTTAACTTCGGGGTATCGGTATGTACGTTTTAAAACTAAATGGCATAGTTAATTTATTAATATAAATATATATAATTATATATATATTTATCATTTATAATTATTTATTATATATTTTATTTTTTGTAAAAAGTGATTAAATGTTGCATAGCGTTTTTGTAACACGGGCATTTGCATTTAACTCAACCAACAATTGAAAACTGTGACATATCAATGTCATTTCGAACATCGATCGTCCGTGATAATACTTTGCCGTAGCAAATCTATAAACTTGTAGTAAACACAAATCAATATGTAAACAGTTCCTAAGGCAACTGTATATGCTCATAAGGGCTTTATCAGATAAAAATAAATTATTGATTATCTCGAAAATGAAGTTAATTAGACTACACCGGTGTCAAGAAAGTTACTTAGTTTAAGCTCAGGAATGCACGCTTGAAATTAACAAAAACAAAACACGGTGGCCACTTTGTCCGTCACTTTCTATTTGATGCTGACTACATAATACTCTCGCTCCAGCGGATTCCATAACAATGCCAATTCCAAGTCAAGTTAAATGTAATGAGGTAACTTAGGGACGTGTTTTTTTCATAGACAGTTGATCCACACGAACCTGCCGCAAAAAAGTCACTCCAATACAATCGAAGTTACGCTCTAATTTTAAAACGAAATGTTTAAATTAGATGAAATATGTCATGAACATTAACCTAATAAATAAGCGTCTGGTGCTAATTTTCGTCACTAAAAATTGTTATAAGAAGAAAATAGAGCGAGTAGTAGTTTTATATGTAATTCTGTATCAGACATAGACGTATAGGGACCGTGCGCGTTGGAGGGTCTGCCATCTTGTGGCCTGAATCGGAACCATAAACATGTACATTTACACGTCACGTGTTTTCTTGTGCATAGTAGGTTCTGCCATCTTGTGGGGTACATCGGAACAATAAACATCATATTTACGCCTCGCGCCAAAAATCTGACGGCTCCTGTGCTGCCTCCTACAGTTCATGCACGCTCCCTATATAATATGGTACCACTGTCCCACCTAAAACGGACTAATGTAAAAGCGGGCGGAGCGGCGGAAAGCGCCGAAAATTTGAAACGTAATAAATATAAGAGCCTCGGTAGAAAGTACCATTTTGTACATTTGGCGTTGAAACTCTAGATACAATGGGGTCCCAGCTCGCACAAGTTGTTTGCAGAAATCTCTAAGTGTCTGTTTGATGTAACTCGTGACCGAAGAGCTGGCGGCTTCCTCGCACAACGTATATAGATATTGCGATACAACGAGGAAATGCCGCCAGCATCCTTGGTACAATGCCTTAAGGGCCTATTTTAGTTTTCAGCTAGTTATTAGTAGTAATACCTCTGTATATATCTAATTTGTAAATAATTCATTTCCTTATTTATAATATGTTACTTCAATTAATAAACATATTACTTATTTCAAAAGGTAGTTTTAAAATGAGAGGGTAACTTTGATTGTATGGCGTCGCCTTCGCCGTGTTTATTTTCATATCATACCTAGTATGCTTAGGTATTGGGTTATGTTATGTAAAAGATAAGCTGATAACTTGCTTCATGCAATGGGGGATATGAGCTTAATCAATATGGTGAATTTTAACAAATCGAAATGCATTTGCACGTTCTGTGCGAATGTATTTTACGTTGTACTGCGTAGGTATGACGAGGCAGTTGTATTAGGAAGGATGTCCCCAAATACCTAACGTAACTCAACGGTTTAACCTCGGCTCTAATTGAGATAACGATTGTCATTGTCACAAACCAACGAACTAAGCCACTTTGATATAAATTGTGACAATTACCTCAAAATGAACTCTTAACTACTGTTACGAATCAAAAAACGAGCCAAAAAAAATAAGAGCCTAGCCGTAAAAACAAACTGGTAGCAACTTCGTTAACATTAAAGTTAAAGCAGAGGCTTTAGATTGGGTTTTCACCCATACAGCCTTATTAATTACAGGGGTTATGTCAAAAAGTTCAGGAGTTGGTTTACGGTACAAATTAAGCACCAACGCCCAGTACCTTTAAGGTTACTTAAACCGTTAAGTCAAAATTACCGCTTTACAGTTTTCTTAAGTATTACCGCGGTAAAAAAAATGTATTTATATCTAGCAAAATTACCTACCTACTATTAAATTAAGGTTACTTTTATGAGCGTTTTGTGCCAAAAAAACGTTGAATAAAAAGCAGACAAATTGGCAACAACAGGCGATGGAAAGATGGAAATCGACGTGGTAGTGAGAGAATTTAGATTTATTAATAATATACGCCCTTGATGTTTCTTTCAAAGTGTTATGCATGTTTGTACCAAATTGAGCATTGCCTTATGGTTGCAGTTTGAGAACGTGCCAAGCTGAAGCACGTGTGAATGTGTCATATGTAATTTATAAGTGCACGGCGCGCATCTAGAGAAATCTGTCGCCATTAAATTGAAACCAACATTTGCCTAATAATCTCTTTGTGCTAGTTGTACTTATAATGAATCCAGGTTTGACGACCGGTCTGGCCTAGTGGGTAGTGACCCTGCCTATGAAGCCGATAGTCCTGGTTCGAATCCCGGCAAGGGCATTTATTTGAATGATGAGCACAGATATTTGTTCCTGAGTCATGGGTGTTTTCTACTCGTATGTATTTAAGTATTTTATATATAAGGCGATATACTGGCGTGGCCTTAGGACCTAGGAACATGTAAAGGTATTTGTAGTAGATTAGATTCTGATTTGTCTGTAGTGATGCACTTGCCAGCAATAGTAATAGTATGAAGGGTAATTCGTAACGTTGAAAGACTTGAAAAGAATCAGTCGCATAGGTACCGACAGCAAAACCGACCGTCTGCTAAAATTAAGATATGTTTACGTTGACTATAATTAAAGCGTGTGGGCATCCGTATTATTGTTGGCATGGAAAAACGTCCAAGTAATTGTTCCTCGACTTCTAGAAGGTAAATAAACAACAGTTCATCAAATATACTAAATATCATGTGAATATAGAGCGAAATTTAGACCGTGCTTAACATGTGATTAGGGAATGCATAAACCGGTTTTATCTTCGGTTTTACCAAAAAAAAACCGAAACAGGTTAAAACCGGTTTCGGTTTTTAGAATCAAAAATTCTTAAATTCATCGCCATGGAATAAAGAAAAGATTGCTTCACGTGTAAAAACGAATGCTAGTATAGTATATACACGATTTTATCACGAAATTAAAGACAGAATATCTGACTATTTTATTGTATTGTATGGGAATTGTCAAATAACTTATTGTTATTTGTAACTAGGAATAGGAACAAAACAATTTTATTAAATTTTTTTTTTTTTAAATATATGACAATATCAATTTATAATTTAATGTTATTTATCTTAAATCAAATGGCCCAATCCAAAATCTTGCTCTAAGTTTTTCGCTGTCTTCTAGTAAATATTCAAGTAGTTAATTCGTTTACTGTTACTACCTTCCTTCATAAAATATTTGCTAAGTTATTATGGATTTGTAAAGTAGGAAATAAATGAAATAAGCTAATACAACAATTCTCGTCACGTGTTTCTTCTCGAAAAGTCGATTAGAAACTGATGGTGTTAGCTTAAACTGGGCAAACACAGGTAGTCAAGTAATTCCATTCTTTAGGGTTTGAACTACTCTTTCCTATTAGTGCGAAAGAGACAAAAAAGGTTGTCGGTAAGTCGTTATCACCGAACCAACAAAAGACTCTAAAGCATTGATATAATTGATTAAGTAGAATTTTTCTACAGCGCATCGCATAATAAAATTATAAGTAAGACCTTTTATACCAATTCGTACACCAGCACGGATGTCCTGCCACTGCCAGTACTTTATATTATATAAATCTTTCGTATTTTGTATCGTAAAAATTCATTTAGCGTTACAAATGATCAAACTAACATAACACCACATTATTTGATTTGATGTCGATTCAACCGGTTTAGGACCGATTTATACCCTTATAATGAATAAAACATGCAACTTAGGTAAATAAATAAAAAAACCGAATAAAACCGAAACCGGTTTTTTCAAATTCTAAAAACCCGGTTTTGGGTTTCCGTCAAAAAACCGGTTTTAACCGGTTTTTTCGGTTTCGGTTAAAACCGGTTTGCATTCCCTACATGTGATATGACTAGAAGTTGAAGAATATTATAGATCATGTCATTCACGAAGACTCATAGTGTGAAGATATTAAAGGTTACATTTGAGAAATCTGCGCGTCATCGTGAATGACACGAACTATAAATAGCAACAAAGCAACATATTTTATTCTGTTCAACTCATAACTGAATGACATTGACAGAACAGGACAACAAGGTATAAAATACCTTAGATGAGAAGTCACTAGGCAGAACTAAGAATCCTCAATATGTATAATATGTCAAACTGTAAAGACCATAACAATTCACCCTTTAGTAGCGAATGCATTTAAGTTTTAAAACAATAATAAAAACACGCAGATGTATTTTGTATACATTATTCAATTATATTCATCAATTTGCCTGAAATATTTACAAATTGTGCCTTTCTGACCTTCACCGTTTCCTTGGTACCGACTACCACAGCTAATGGGGCGTCACGCAAGTAACGCAATAAGCTTTCTTGAACTTTTTCGAGTCTACTCGATGGATGGATGGATGGATGGTACCTAGATTCTTCGTAACGAGAAGCCGTTTAATTTTCTTCCTATATCCCTATTTTATTATAATTGACGTGTGCTTTTGCCAAATGATTTGCCAATTTATAGCTCTTACAGGCACTGGGCGAAAATTTTAAAATGATAAAACAAGCGCTAAGCCGAAAGTGGACGACAGCTGCGTGTGATGACGGCTTCTTCATACCATGGAATTTGTTCTTCGCTTCTAACTTTTATAATAATCAAAATACGAAATAGTCACATGAAGGGGAATGGTTAATATACTCGAAACTGTTTAAAAATAATTTTCCATAATGTCAGCCATAGAAGAAAATGGGACCTATGTTTGTATGGAGAGGCGGTCGTCCACTGGATTGTGGATTCTTAAACTTCTGAGTACGCGAGCAGCGTAATGGCTTTGATCTTATAATTGCATGATTCGCCATTGAGGCAAGTGTTAACCCTTTACCAGGCCTTGAAGAACTAGCGTGTGTCTTTTTGAAGATTTGCAACCGTGTTGAATGTCTTATACACAATGTATTTACAAAAGTCGGATATGTTCCTGTAAACCAGAAAAAACGTGGGGTACGGTAATCCCGTTGCCTCTCTGAGTAATTATATTTTTCTTGATCAGGCAAAGGGTGATATGTCCACATGTAAATGATATACTATGTGGGTGGCGTATGGCGTATCAGCCTTTGCCTGGTAAAGGGTTAATATTATTCTCGGCACCGTTATAAGATTAATAAATAGCCTTTAGATATCAATGGGCCTTTGGCTGAAAATAAATGATCTATTCATTTAATCGGGTAGATGTCAGGTGTAACCCATGCCCTCGGCTCAGGACATGGTGTGACCTCTGCGTTTGCACGCAACCACGATAACGTCCAGCCCTATCATTCACAAATCATCTTATCTTAATCTTCTTCTTATATATCTTGACCTGTGCGCTTTATAGCGATTATAAGTGATTAAAGGTCTGACTATAGTGGAGCGCCTCTGGTGAAGTGGATCGTTTAGGGAATAACGGCCAGTCCTATCCGCGATCGCATCGCACTATGCTAATGCTATTTACCGTCCACATCTGAGATTAGTTCACGGACGATACGAGCGATTGGCTTGATGGAGTTGCATTGACGTAACAGATGGTCAGGAAATAATGGTTAGCGTTAAAATGCCGTGGCTTTATCATACATTTGAGAAAAAAAGAGTTTATTTTAGTGTACAAGTTTATTATTTTATTTTAACACTCAACATGTCTAGAGCACCAACAATTGCGCCCACGGGACGGGACCTATTATAGAAAAAATAGCAAAATTATCGGACGTGCAATATATTAGAATCCTTTAAAGAATTTACTCGTAGAATTTACCCATTTGTAATTCCTACTTTATCCCATTTGAAACTATATCTACGAAATCTGCTACCATCGGAATCTAGTTACTAAGTGCCTTTTAATGTTATAAACCAAACTTCTCCAGTGTGATAATTATAAGTTAGCTTTGCCACTTCGTATTACGTACTAATTTAAATTTGGGTTTCATTTTCATTGGCAATGTATCAGAAATATACGGAAAAACCTCGGGTTACAACAAAGGGCGTCTCGTAACGTAAACATAATGATATAGCCGGGTATAATGGCTAAATATTGGTAATAATGAGCACATAATAAACACGAAAGAGGCGGGCGGAGGGTAAAGCGTTGACGTCATCACTTTAATGATGGCCTGCCATGGTAATTAAGATTTAACGACACGTCCTTTTGTTCAATTATTAGCATTCATTTTTACACGGGGCAAACAGGCGAAATGTATTCTAACAATTAGGCATTTGATAAAATTAGGCAGTTACATAAAATAGCTGGCTATCTTTGCATTTTTGCAAATATTTAGGTACAGTCAGCCTCAAATACTTTGTAGCAGTCAAAGTGGCCAAATAGTTCAGTACACCATACTAAATATATGGTGTACCAAACTATTTGGCCACTTCGGTTGCTACAAAGTATTTGACGCTGACTCTACGGCATTGTTCAGTATAAAAAAAAACACTCAGAGGCTTGGTTGATGATTGTCAAACGGCATAAAGGCTGTTGAAATGATGCCACTTTAGAATGTTAATTACTTATTGAAAAGGTCATAGTATCAGATCATACATAATACCTTATAGGAAATGTTATTTCGTTCGTTTTATTTGTACTTTTTTTTTTTTGCCAAAAAATACAATAATGTACAAATGGCGGACTTAATGCCAAACGGCTTTCAGTACGAGTCAACCATTGGGAAAGTTTACACGTATCGTTCGTTTTACTTTCAAGTACTGATGGTACTAAATCCGGTTAAGCCTTAGAGTAGGTACCTATTTAATGTACAGTGAGAGCTAAGACTAGCGATATTAAAGCAAATTGAAATTCATACTTCCTAGTTTAAGTTCTTGTTATATCTACGCATTAACTTCAATGGCATGGGCGTTCTTTCTAATCGTGTTTTTTTATGGATCAAAACGCTCAAATAAGTCGAGGTACCAATATCTACCTATATTATGTATGTATGTATATGTATGTATGTCACTTTATTGCACATAAACAGGTTAACATAAAATTATAGTCCCCGCAGTACGGTCACGTCTGAAAATATCTTACTCGTACTTTATTGCCCATATATTAAGGTAGTATTTTTTTTTTTGCAAAATATGACTCAAATAATACCTAATACTCTCATATCTAACCCCAAGAAAGCAATTTTAAAAATATTTACATTCAGTTTTTTTTTTAAATTAATGCTTCATTATTACAAAGTGTGATAATACCTGTCAAATTACTCAATACGAGTAAAATAAGAGTACCTATTGAAACTTGGTTTACCCCGTATTATGCAGATAATTGTTACATAAATAGTTAAATACTATTTATTGCAGGTAACGGCCTAATAGATGAGAACGACTTTATGCAGTGGGTGACAAAGATTCAGGCGTTACAAGGGATGGACGTTAGTAACAGTGGCGGTGATACCGAAGAGGAAATCACGAAGGACCTGCTCGCTGCTTTTAAGTAAGCAACCTATTTAATCTGTACCTTAACAATATAACATAAGAATCAGTTTTACTTCTCCCAGAACGACCCTGTTTATGGAACAAACGCAGTCTTAACTATTATAGTCACGGAGTGTTTTTTTCTAAATCTATTACTAGATTTTCGGATAGTGCTTTCATGAAACAAATAAAAGAATAACGGGATCATTTTTAACGAAAAAAAAACATAATTTTGACTTTGGAAGATCAATCACGAAACTAACATTACCCTTAACTCGCCCAATTAACTATCGGAATACCTTTGTACACCTTACGTAAGATCGGGGCTCTGACTTCCAGTTGCATTCAGGGCCAGTTGCACCAACCATAATAGACGCAATGGTCAACGGCAATCAGCAGTCAACTATGAAATTCCCCATATAATAAAATTTTGCGATGACAGACGGTTTGGTGTAACCGACCCTTTATAATTTAGTAGCCCGTCCTAACTCTTGATTTCATATCCGATGACTAACACTGCACAGTAGATTGCTTGTTTTGCGAAAAATCTTTTCGGCAAATAAATAACTTGAAACTTCCTACCTACCTGTTGCATATTTTGGGTATTCAAATATACATTTTAAAAATTGAAATTTAGCAAGCATCACTAAAAAACTAAGCTAAATAAATGTTATGTGATAAACACGTGTAACGTGTTCGTTACAGAGTGTTCGACCGCGACAACAACGGCTACATAACGCGAGACGAGCTACGGAGCGCGCTCGAGATCATCGGCGAGCCGGTCACGGACGCGCAACTCAACCAGGTGCTCGCGCTCGGAGACATCGACCACGACGGCCGGATCGACTACGAGGGTAATTATCAGATTGACTACAACGACTATAGTAGATTATCGGCGAGCCGGTCACGGACGCGCAACTCAACCGATGTTCACGCTCGGAGACATCGACCACGGCGGCCGGGTCCACTACGAGGGTAACTATTAGATCGACTACAAGTATAGCGGGATATCATCAGCGAGCTGTCACGGACTCTCAGCTATTACTACCTTCCTGTACACCTTCTTCCCGAAATACCTAAAGCACCGGAGATAGAAAAACAAAATGGTTTGAGATGATGAATCATTTTTAAATTTTATATTAAAGGAAAAAATGGAAAAAGTTACGCCTCCGGCAGGACTAGAACTCGCAACCTCCGCAATCCGTGCGTTGCTCTTAACGAGAGAAGTTTTAACTATGACATTGATGCATAAAGCGGGGTGGTTACAGAGGCCTACCGCAAAACGTGAAATTCAAAATTTTGTTATCCACCTCTTTATCGCTCGAATATGCAAGAGTGGTAGAGAATAAGATAATGAACTAACACTGAACTAATAATAAACTTCGAGTTTTGTATTTCACGGTACGCCCTCAGTATATGCTAGAGGCGCCCCTTACGCAGAGTTTTGCGTCATATCCCCTATTGAGCTACGGAAGCCTATACCAGAACCTCGCAAAACTTTCCATTCCTTTCCTTATGTATACACGCCTACTTTATGTGTACGTGTAGCCTTATGACTCATTTTATTTTTCTTTACCTGTTGGTTCAAACCTAGCTCCTTGGAAGCTATTTTAAAGCTAAAATGGTCTGAAACTATAATAATAAAAAACTGTTTTGTTCCAGAATTCGTGAAAATGCTGTTGTAACTTCATGGAAGGAAGACCTCACTAGAGATTATGGTAGAATATTATAAAGACAGCGTCTACGCGAGCGGCGCTACTCGCTTCGTGCGTGTCGGGGCAGTTCCCATTTGTTCTAAACAAGTAACAATAGGTAACTGTAGTCCCAATGGTATAGTCAGCAACAAGATATAGCCAAGCGGAATAAAATAAGGTTTTTACCTTCATTTTATTGAGTAAATAGTCTTACACAGATGTTTACACAACTTGTTCACGTATTTTGCTGCTAACTTTTATTGCCATAGGATTTGGATTATTTATCTCTTGTCACACTCTTGGCAGTTTAGAACTAAGTACTCGTATCACTTACATCTCGGAGACATATACGACAAATGGGATTTACCCTGACTTTAGAAGTTATGTGAAGACATAAAAGGTTGCTCGAAAAATCTTCCATAAATATACAATGCCTACTTATTATTATTATATACTTTATATATAGAGCTATATTTATCGAGGATTTTGTTAATCGTAAAATCAAGGTACCTGCAATAAAAATATTGAAATGTGGTACCGCTAAACAATTATTACTTATGATAGAACATTTTGTAAAGAAAAATAGAAGTATTACAAAGGTTCGGTATCTATTGAGAAAGTTGTAAATAGATTTTGTAATATTAAACAAATGAAGTTATTAACAATATAGGTTAGAATAATTAAGATAATGTTGATATAATATACATATAATTATGTACTTATGGCGTAATATATTTTGCATTCGTATTTAGATTTGGGAGTCCGTACTTGCAAGCGTGGGTACGGAATAAATATTTTATGGTTGTGAATGATTTGTAAGCTCTATTGGATGGGTTTGTAATTTGCTAAAAAATCAGGATACAAAAAACAACGAATATTTTATTTTACAGATACAAAAAAACAACAAAATAAAAGCAAGTGTTCAATACATATATGATACTGGTCTTATTCGCATTAGACCTACCTATACCACTTAATACCTCTATCTGCTTACCCAGGTACTTCAGGTAATCCAGGTCTAAAAATACATGAGCAATATAACTCAAAAACTCATAGAAAAACTACCGCCCTACTTTCACCTAAACTTTATATATGGTTAATTCTGGACCCTTGAAAAATCTTATTAAGAAGTAAGTCAAATCCGCAATATTACACAAAGTACAATAATCGTCCATTTAAATTATTTTAGATAGTGATATTGTTTACGAACGAAGTTTGCGAGTTTTAATATAAATTGAATAGCTAAAGACAATACCTGCTGCTTGATGTAAAATACAGTCACAAAGGCAAAATATACAATACTCAGCGATATATTATGTACTCAACAATATAGACGTATATTTTGATTGAAGACATTCATAATTCTATTATTTAGATCTAGGCTGTTGCAATTTCTAAAAGGTACGTACTACGTTACGTACCATTCTATCTACATTTATTAAGACCTTGAATATAGTTATAACGTTTAGTAAAACCTTGTTAAATATTCTCTAGTCAGATCGCTGTTTCAATAGTAGAAATATTTTGTGATTGAATATTAATTACCTTTATAATACATGTGAACAATGATAACCGAACGAAACTAATAGACAAGCGAAGTCTTCGCTAGATGACGCTGACCGTTGTTTAATTGATTCAATTGTTTGTGATGTAAATAATTATCTAAGGGCCACTTGCACCATTCCAATAACCCGGGTTTAATCGGTTAAACCTGGAGTTACCATGGTTACCAATACAATTTGACACTGGGTTAACGGTTTAACCGGTTAACCCCGGGTTTGTGGGATGGTGCAAGTGGCCCTTAGTGTCACTTGTTCAGTTTTCAACCAAAACTATAATTACGCAAATCCTACTTTAACATTTCACAAAGAGAATATATTATTAACAGGACATGGGCTGATTTAGATGGCGCGCGAACTCGAACTTGAGGACTATTGGTTACTTCTAATTCAGCCGACCAATCTAATACCGCAATGTAATGATAATCGCATGAGAGTTCTCGCACCGTCTAAATGAGCCTTAACGGGACACCGCGAGTAAGTACGCCGAACACATGTTAGATTAAAGCCTTTCTGAAAGGCGTGTGATGTGGAATGAGTGATCAATAAATTTTGAATTTGTTATTTTATTTTTACTACCTCTTTTTTATTTCAGCATTTCTTCTAACATTTCGAGATTTTTATGAAATTCGCAAGGGTGTTTAAAACAACTGGCCAAAGTTAAACGTTTCTAACTAGTTAGTAGAAAAACTACAGTTCTTATTGTCAAAGCTGTTTCTCATTTCAAAGTACAGGAAAGGATTTTGATTACTGTCTTACTTCGTAGCACAAGGCCTCTAGTGCCATATCAGATATCAGGCCCGAGCAAGGATATTTTTCCGTTTCACCAAATAGGATCACATTTTTTATAATATTCGAATGTTAAAAAATGGTTCATATGCAAAAATATCTAACATTGAACATTTTTGGCAATTAGAGACAAAGTATTTTTTTACATTTCAAATATTGTTAACGATGTGCTGATATTTGGTGAAAAGGAAAAATATTCTTGCTCGGGCCTGATATCAGGCATTCCGTGAAACGGAAAGCGATTATCAGGTTCGAAAGCGGGACTGATTTCGGGCCCGATATCGGGAAGTGTGGATGTAATTGGTGCTTTAGTCAGTCTGTCGCAGTAACGATTAATATGAAAGCTTCTAGGGGACATTATAGTCTTTTTCAAACACGAAGGGTAGGGTGACTTTTTTCGTTCCATGCCATTGACGTACACAAAAAATACATATCTTCGTAGCTTAAAATATCTCATTATAATAGACACAAATCACCAAAATATATAATATTATGTTATAAAAATAAAAAGATTAATTTTAATATCGTTAAGTTTCATTTTGTAAAACGGAACTAATTTGCAATAGAGTTTGACTCTACTTATCGACCGAATCTATTCCGGTCGTGTCAAATCGTTGCCAGGTATGTTTCCTTATAAAAATCATCACCAATAGAATCAATTATATGGCCTTTGCAAATTTAATCGAGGATCGTAAAAAATTGTTTCTAATTTGCATTGTCACAACCCTTTTTGACATATATCAGCCTACCCTTCAAGTTTGGAAAAGACTAATGTCACTGTGACAAGGTACGAAGACGAACAGAAATGAAACTCCCCAAGTTAACAAAAGCAAGTTAAAAAATCTTAAGTTTCTATTCCGGCCAAAAACTTGTTGAGAAAGTCGCAAGGTTTGGGTTCTATGGTAGGGTTCCAGTAGGCGAAGAGGCGGCCCTTCATTTGCCAATTGTGTCTCAGTTCCATAAATTCCATCCAGCCCTACAAGAATACCATCGTTTACCCTAATAAGGCCTGTACCGATAAAAAACTGTAAATTTCAAACGACTGTAATTTTTCTCACCAAGATGACTAAGATTTTCTTATCTCGATAATAGGTTTAATGTATATATTCTAATATAAATAATTCTGATTTTACGCTAAGCAACGTTGAACTGGTAAATAAAAGAGATCACTGAAAATTGGTATTTTCCAAATAGTCAGAAAATGTGTAACATCCTATATATATGCTTGATTTCGAAACACTTAAAATTACTTCGAAGCTTTTTGCATTTCAAAGTAAATAATTAATTTACCTAATATTGTTGTCTTTAGAACCTAGGCCTTGAAGTGGCCGACCTCTAGGAACAAGTGAGGCCCGTCAGAAAGATTACTAAAGTAGGTAATCGAAAATTTGCGTTATTTAATTCTAGGCTAAGTCGAAAATCATACAATTTCCTTCGTACAAAAATCGCATTCGGTAATTATCGAAGACCAGAGCATTATCACCAAACGCCCTGGAGTGCTGTTCTCTCAACTATTATTGGGCTCAAATCAAAAGTGTATTAAAAGAGAAAATTGAAACAGCCAAAAAATATTAACAATTCCAACAGGTGATGGGCTGGTGCAGGTAAATATCAAAAATGGGTCCGTGAAACGCTGCCACTGAATGTGCGAGGATTATACTCCCTATCACTCTTACAGAAAAAATAATAATAAAAAAACTGACAATTGTTAAAATTAAAAAAGTCGCTTTTTATTGTAGTTATTCTAAAACCCTTCGTTTTTACTCAATCGCATCAGTTTTATTCATTTGAAGTTTACAGTTTTATTTCGGTACACCCCTTAATTGTTCCTTCCCTTTTTAATAAAGTCAGCATCAAGTAGCGAATGTAAATACGCTTCATTAGTATCTAAGATACTTTTGCAGACAGTTACATGTAAAACAAACTGTGGTCATATATTTTGTAAAAATATTAGATTTTTCAGCGCGTTGTTAGATCCGCTATTGTCGATGCTGACTGTAATCGCCCTTCTGGTTCTTTTACCTACATAATTTACATAATACGAGGAGGTATATGTTATGTCATTTCATCATAACTGGGAACCTTAAACAAATAGTTAACTTCGTTAATCGCTAATCCGTTAATAAAAAAGTTAACTTCGTTAACCGTTAAAGCGTTACATTTCGGAAAAATTCACGCAAGTTAATCATTAATCCGTTAACACGTAACAAAAATTGCATTTTCTGCATTGTTGCGATACTTGTGTCATTATCACAAGATGATCAATGAGGTACTCGAAAAAATGATCATTTTATATATATTCACATCAATTGGCAGTTTAAGTTTATCAACAGGACAATTTCCTGTTGAGTGGAAGATAGTGTCTGTGTGTCCTATATTTAAATGAGGCAAGATAGACAATCCCGAGAACTGCATTCTCAAAAATACTCGAGAAAATCGACAGCAAGCACTTATATTAGTCACCTATCTTGAATCTCATAATCTTCTTTCTCCCCGTCAGTTGGGGTTCAGAAAGGGAAAGTCGACTGAACATGCTGTCAGGTTGCTTACAATGTCCGTGGCGAAATGACTTGATATAAAAAAAGAGATTGTGTTGGAGTATTTCTTGACCTGGCAAAGGCCTTCGATACTGTGTCCGTGCCATTACTACTGAACAAGCTGTACCTCTGATTCCGTGCGTATCAGAGGCTTACCACTAGAGTGGTTCAAGAGCTACTTGACAGGTAGGAAACAGAGAATACAGATAGGCCAAGAATCGAGCAGTTACCAAGATGTACGCTTTGGCGTACCACAAGGTAGTATTCTCGGGCCCACCCTTTTGATACTGTATATGAATAATTTGCATAAGCTTCGCTTGACAAACGCGGAAGTTTTATTTACAACAGAGTCGTGAAAAAGTATCAAATTAAGGACAGCTCAGTTTATGAGGTTAAGCGGCTTTTGAAGAACTGGCTGACCGGATTGTTGTACGATGAAACGGAGGAGTTACTAAAGTAAATTCA
Source organism: Cydia pomonella (assembly GCF_033807575.1). Classification (NCBI taxonomy): domain Eukaryota; kingdom Metazoa; phylum Arthropoda; class Insecta; order Lepidoptera; family Tortricidae; genus Cydia; species Cydia pomonella. The sequence goes on along the minus strand of NW_026907791.1, from coordinate 34,636 downwards.
CGCAATGGAGTAAACCTGCGTTCACTTAACCTGGATATTCATTATCTTCTTTAATTTCTACTGCCATATGCTTCTTTATCCTTTTGCTTTTAGTTAATTAAAAGTTAATAGTAACATATTTTACAGTAACTATTTCGTAGCTCACATTTCATTATTATTATTTATATTATAATTTTTGTTTTTAATCACAACCACTACGCCACGCGCCGTTCTTGTCAACCGGCCCGAACGTACTTGTCTTCTTCTTCTTCTTCCCTAGACCGGTAGTCCCATTTACTTGGGGTCGGCCCTCCTCGTCCGCATCCTCCATTGAGCACGATTTCGTGCGGCGTTTTTGTCAATTTGAGCCTCTTTAAGGTCTTTTTCGACCGTCGTCAGCCAGGTGGCGGGTGGTCTTCCATGGCCGCGTGGCTGGGTTACAGGCAGGTTCAAGGCCAGTTTTACCGGGTGGTCTTCTTCGCGTCTTTGGACGTGGCCGTACCATCTAAGGCGTTTTTCCTTGGCTTTGTCGATTATTGGCGCGACTCTAAAACTTCCCCTAATGTACTCATTCCGGATCTTATCTAAGAGTGTGAGACCAGCTGACCATTGTAGCATACGCATTTCGGTAGTGTGTAACTTATTAAGGTGGTATTTGTTTGTAGCCCAGCACTCCGATCCATACAAAACCGCGGGTCTTATTGCTGTTTTGTACAGTATTCCTTTGGTTTTTAGCGGCATTTTGTTATCGCACATGACTCCTGTAAGCTGTCTCCATTTCATCCAGCCTGTAGTGGTACGGTGAGTAACATCGCTATCAATTTTGCCATCGCTGGACACTATCGAACCCAGATATTTAAATTCCGACACTCTGGGTATTGGCATGTCTCCTATCGAGATGTTGATAGTTTCAGGGTCTGTTAACCCGTCAAAGATACAGGACATATGTTCGGTTTTTTTCCTACTTATCTTCAAACCGTTGGTTTCAAGCACTTCTGCCCAGGTGTTTAAGTCTTGTTGTAGGTGGTCGACGTTCTCCGAGATTAAAACTACATCATCTGCATAAAGTAAGTTCCACGGTAGCGACTTTTGACAGTGTTTGGTCAAGTAATCCATAGTAGTGTTAAAAAGTATTGGGCTCAGTGTAGAACCTTGATGAACTCCTACCTCTATTTCAAACCTGTCACCTTTACCTGCTGGGCTAACAACTTGGGTGGTGATAGCGTCGTACATGTCTTGAATCAGATAAATGTAGTACTCTGGTACGTTTTGCTGCCTGAGCGATTCCCATATGAGATCTCGAGGGACATGGTCAAACGCCTTTTCCAAGTCTATGAATATCATATGTATGTTCCGCTTGTTTGCTTTTGCCTTTTCCAGCAGAATACGTAAAGTCTGAATTGCATCTGATGTGCTTCTTCCCGACACGAAGCCACATTGATTTGGTGTAAGACTTATGAGGTGTTGTAGTCTGTTATTAATTATCCGCTCCCAGATTTTTAATGTGTGTGACATCAATTCGTACCCGAACGTACTTGTCTGAACTAGTTTTTCGCAGTAGTGCAATTAATGATTAACGGACTTAGGAAAATGTAACGGTAGTTACAGAGTCCGTTAACACTTATTAAAGTTAACTTAAAAGTTAATCCGTTTATCGAAATGTAAACTTCGTTAATTAACGATTAACGAGTTAATGACCAGCTATGCATTTCATTACATAAGCCTATATTTATTTTTGGCTGAAATTATTAGAGAAGAATGTAATGAATAATGAACAATAATCAGCTCTGAATCTTCCTGCAAAGATAGTAAAGGGGCAAAGCTTCTATCTTAAACTTAGAAATGTCAGCAACGTGCGAGTATAGATAAGTATTAAGTAGGTACAAAGAGAATTTGAAATAGAGGTGGATTGTGAGGTGATGATCTTTCGACACATGTCTAAAACTTTTAGAACGCCATTTGATTTTGATCCTTATTCTTTTACTGATATGTGTTAAATATCAAAAAAGGCGGCATCTAATAGATCAAAGGCCAAAGGTATAGCAGTATCGTTTCGAGCGATGGCGCCAAAACCTTTAGGTTGTGCCCGGTAAGATGGCGCCACTTTTCGATATTTAACTAATTTAACACATATCAGTGAAAAATAAGGATCAAAGTCAAATAACGTTGTAAAAGTTTTAATCGTGTAGCGAAAGATGACAGTAAATTTACGTGGCTAAAAAGTTTTATTTGACAATAAATTATCTTTGGTAGGTATTATTAAATAGAACTTACCTTGATAACTAGTAGATCAATAACTCGAACGTCTGTGACGCAAGCGTTCTTGTAGAACAATTCTCGTACTTTCAAGCGGACATCGTTTTCATTTTTAGGAATGTCGTAATATTTCACTGCAACAAGTTAATTTAAACCAAATGTTTACATCACGTAGGTATATTATGGTCCCCTCTAGAAACGACTTACTCATACATATAAATGCATTAGTATTTAATATAATAAATAAGTATTAGGTATTACTGATATTAGAATAAAATACCTAGTTTTTTTAATACATAACATATAACAATGTAAAGTAATAAATTTTCTATTCAAGAAACAAATGAGCGTTCTGTATTATTTCCTATGGGCAGTAACTTCATAGTTAAAAATAAATGGGCTACCTATATCCTTAAAGTGTTGAAATCCTGATTATAGTAACATACGAGTAACATGTGACGAAAATTGTCCGTAAAGCTTTGATGACGAGTGGTATTCCACCTCTCAAATTTCTTGGTCCAAAGCGCATCGCGTTTCACTCTCTCACTATAAGCAAAATGTGAGACGCAAATACACATTGGACCAAGAAATTGGACAGGTGGAATGTGAATGGCCTGAATACCTTAACTTACTTTTACCACTATCGAGATTTGCTTAGGTACCCACATGTCGAAAGAACAAGTATGCTAGGAACTTGAGTCAACCTTTCATAGATTAAGAAGTTAATAGGCGGGTCCACACAGAGCGAGCATACGCGCTAGGCAATTTTCTCACGCATAAACCGGCCAATGTAGACGTGCCTCGGCCGAGGCAGCGTGCTCAGGCGAGGAATAGGCGCGCGCCACCTCGGCCGAGGCACGTCTACACTGGCCGGTTTGTGCGTGAGGAAATTGCCTCGCGCGTATGCTCGCTCTGTGTGGACCCACCTAATGAATAATGATAATTGATAGTTTAGAGGTACTTGATCAAAAAGTTTAGTACTTAGTACCAAAATACAATTGTAAATATTGTAATTATGTACCTAATAAAATACTTACCTATCCACGGGAAGCGCTGACGGCCTAGAGGTAAGAGCGTGCTACTTGTAATCCGGAGGTCGCGGGTTCAAACCCCGGCTCGTTCCAATGAATTTTTCGGAACTTATTTACGAAATATCATTCGATTTTTACCAGTCGTTTTTCGGGAGGAAAGTCCCGTTTCCCAATAAGGCCTAGTTTATCCTCTGGGTTGGAAGGTCAGATGGCAGTCGCATTAGCAAAAACTAATGCCTACGCCAATTCTAGGGATTAGTTGCCAAGCGGACCCCAGGCTCTCATGAACCGTGGCAAAATGCCCGGACAACGTGAGGAAGAAGAAGACTTACCTATCCAGGGGATGTAGCGATAAACGGCTTTGTACAGAGAGATGACTCGTCGGCGGGCTTCGAAGCAGTCCGTTGACATCAACGGTCTTACGCGCTTAAACGCGGCCTGGTACGATTTCTGTGCCATCTTTTCCAGCAAGATTTCAGAGATTATGATGCTCAAAATAATAGCTACTAAAACGTCATTTTGACTAATGTCATGAAAAAATTGACGCTCGGGTTGACGTATTGGACTGATTAATATCATTGGTGCTAAGGATTATAAAAAAGGTTAATCCTTTAATGGCCTCTTAGCCTAGTCGTTAGTGACCATGCCTAGGAAGCAGGAGGTTCCGGGTTCAAATCCTGGTGACGGCATTTACTTGCGTTCATCAGATATATTTGTTCCTGAGTTATAGATGTTTTCTATGTATCTTTATCTGTCTATATCTATTAAGTATAACGTCGTCTAGTCCCACAACATAAGCCATATTGAGCTTACTGTGGGACTATGTCGAATAGAATAGAAGGGGTTCAGTTCAGGCATGAACTGGCTCACACTAGAGCTATGTATATATTTAAATGACAGGGATATGAGGTGGGGCTATTTACTCGGAGAGTGGTTTTCCTTGTTCTTTTACACACATAGTCAATTTCACCAGTATGCAGATCAGGTAACATACGATTATGGTGGTTTGGCTTATCATCTAATACAAATAGACAAGAGGTTCCAAACCCTTTGGCATGCTTTACTGCTTCTACTGACCAAAACACCTAGGTTCTATTACTTTGGTTCATTGTCAAATATCAACTTATGATAAACATAGTTACTGCATAATGTAAGGGGCCATAAAGCAACAGATACTTTGAATGTAAAATATAACCATAGTTTAACCTTTTCCACGTCAACGACGGATATAATCCGAACCGCATATCCAACACCAAAGAAGGATTAATCTGTCACAGATCACAGAGCAACATAGACCTTCATTCATATGCAAATAGTTCAATTTCAGTTTTGCCACTTTGGTGATGTGTCATCTGAGTGACAGCTTTGACACTGCGTTGAAAAGGTTAAACTTTACACCTCTTCCCTATAAATAAATCTTTGGTTTTGCCAAGGCAGCAAAAGAAATATTATATTTTGCAGCTAGGATTTATTTGAACTTTATGATTAGATTGGCTATTTACACACTTTCGCTTAAACTATTCATTGCTAGCAAAGAACTTGGAAAGGAAGTCCTTTGGTTTGGGCTCCTCTGTGGGTTTAAAATATGCCATGATGTGACCTTTTTGTTTCCAGATTTCTACAGTTTCTTTCAGCTCCATTTGTCCCTGGAAATAAAATATTTAAATGTTACTATGAAGTAATTAGGGCTTATGCACAAATCACGCGAGGTTTTTTCGGCTACTTTTTGACCCCCCTTCCCCCTTGGTGATATTTGGTGAGTTCTTGGCAACTTACTTTCTCACCTTACATCATTTAGGTACAGCCCAAAGGTTGACAGGCAGATAATATGGATACACATTAAGTATGCTATGTTTACTCTTGATATTAGCAATAAAGTAAAAAATAAATAAATAATGAATACCTTGATGACCAGCAAGTCAATAACTCTGATGTCAGTGACATCTTTATTGGCCAGGAACACTTCCCTCAACTTTTGTCGACACTGCTCTTCAGACTTCGGGATGTCATAGTCCTTGACTAAAACAATAACAGGTCTATTTTTACATGAAGAAAAAAACTTATACAACCTAAAAAAGAATAGTTTCAGTTATAATAAATCTGTATGTGTACTTCTATAAATTTGAGTAGTGGAAGTACTTAAGTAATTGTGCATTAAAGTAATTTAATCTTCAATTTGTTACAAATAGAAAAACATTGTTACCAATCATAAAATCAATTGTCTAAAAATTCTAGAATATTGCAGCATTGCATTTGTTGTTCCCTGTGGTGAAGCAAATGCAGCCCCTTATGTATTGAAAGGTCCACTGTGGTATAGATTGTGTGGTATAAATTGCCTACAATACTACCAACTATATTCTAGCTCCTCCTGACTTCTGGAGGAAAACAGATTCATTATATGTCCCAGTATAGTAGTTAGTGTTCACCTGTGCTGTATTCACAGCATGGTACAGGTGCATTCATTATTAACTTTATCAATTTATAATTGCATTGTAATCATTTAGTGCGGAATACGATGACATAACTGGTAACATACCGATATAGGGGATTTGACGGTACCATGCTTTGTAAAGATTCAGGACTCGTCTCCTGGCTTCCCCAGGAGTAGTCGAGAGCACTGGCTTTACTAGTTTTTGTCCGACTTGTATAGCTCGCTGAGAAGACATTTTTATAAAATTATTTAATCTATTTCGAGTTTATTTCGTTTTGAGCCAGTGTCACAGCACAGAACGAAAATGACAGCTGACAATGACATTGACATTTTCAGGTTTGACGCTTTTTCTGGGTGACCAGCAAAATAATTGAAATCCCTATAACAGAGCCATAGATGTATGGAGGGTAGAGGTAAGGAGAATTTATGTGTATGAAAAGTGTCCATAAAAAAACCTTAAATAGGTGGCGCCGCAATACATAGCGAACAAATTTTTGACTTTGATAAAAAAAATCACATCACTGACAAGAAATTGATGTTCTTATCTTTACCCTCCATACATAGATGGTAGGATCCATGGCGCATTTACATTCGCGTGCGAGTGGCGAGCCGAGCCGCGAGCCGAGCCACGAGACGCGTATATAAACGGTGTGCTCGTGGCTCGTCTCATGGCTTGGCTCGCCGCTTGCCGGGCTCGCAGCCGGAGCGGTTTTTTGGGCACGAGTCAAAGGGGCTTGCGGGGGACGCGCGCTTGCTATTTACATTCGCGTTCGGCGTTTCATTCGGTTACAAACCTTATATCGTACCGGTTGTGTTTAAAATTGATTAGCTCGACGAGCTTAGGGGCTGTGGCCGAGACACGAGACGAACCACGAGTCTCGAATGTAAATCCGCGCATAGATGTGCTATACGTGTGCGACCGTGAGGGACCGAACATACGCAATGCGACAAAATGATTAAAAACACTTTTTAATATTCCTGACAACATACCAAAACAAAAAGAGCCTACGTAATTTGGTCGGGTTATTTGTTGCCCACCATAAACCAAACTAAAATTAACAACAGCAAATTTACTCTGCTACAGTTATAATTAATAAATAAAATAAAAATAAAAAGCCTTTTATTTCATGCAAAGAACAATTACATTTTTAAGGTGAGAAAAACTAAAATTAATTTAAAAAAGTAATATGAATTATATATTATGTGTTTTCTTTTTTTTGGTTGTTGCACGAACCCCTCCTCTTAGGTGAAGGTGAAGGCCTCCTCTAAAGATTTCCATTTTTCTCTGTCCTGAGCTATTTGTGGCCAGCAGGGCCCCGCTACTTTTATTATGTCGTCTGCCCATCTGGCATGAGGTCTAAGCTGAGGTCTGGCTACAGTTATAAATCATACTGAAAGATACATAAGACTATCCCGTTCGGTCATTTCCCCCCACCGCTCATGCCTCATCCAGTTATAGAGTCTGTGCGGAAAGAGAAGAGTCGTGGAATGTATGGGGCCCAATACATTCCACGACTCTTCTCTTTCCGAATAGACTCTACTAGATTCAATAGATTCATGTAAAATCCCCATTAATTGTCCAAATCTTCGTATAGCAACATTATTTATTATTCGAAATACATTTTCAAAAGCTAGTTTTAAAGACGAAGAAATATTTTGTTGCTTGTACAGACAGACAGCCTACCGCGAACACCGAAGTTTTGCGGGCAACTTTCTCTTTTGAAGTGCCAATTACATCCACACTTTATCAGGCCTGAAGTGCCAATTACATCCACAATTTATCATGCCTGATATCAGACCAGATTTCGGGCCCGAGAAATAATATTTTTCCGTTTACAACATTTGAAATGTAAAAAAAATGGTTTACATGCAAAACTATCAAACATTGAACATTTTCGGCAATTAGAGACAAAGTATTTATTACATTTCAAATTCTATTAACTACGTGCTGATGATATTCCGTTAAACGGAAAACCATTATCAAATCGGGAAGGGTGGATTGAAAAGCCAAGTACATCCACACTGTATCAGGTCAGACCCGATTTCGGGTCCGAAAAAGAATATTTTTCCGTTTCACCGTATATCATTACAATATTTGAATATTCAATTAGAGACAAAATATTTAGGGCCCTCCACACTCGTGCGCGAATCGAGGCGCGAAGCCACGAACGCGAGGATGGCCCTCGCGTCGATTTCGCAGATTGTTCACGCCTTCGCGCCTTATTCCCCGTTTTTTGTCGGTATTTGGCCCGCGTCAAAGGAGACGCGAAGCGCAAGTGCAAGACTCCACACTCGCAATCGCTTCGCGCCGCGATTTGCTCACGAGTCGGTTAATCTGTTAAACTGTCATATCCTTCTATGGCGACTACTTGGTTATTGGGTGCGAACTTGATCAACTAAAAATCAATTTGACAGTTCCCAGGTTGAATCAGTGCCTTGCCGCAAACTAAATCCGATCAGCTGACGCTGTGGCGCCATCTTGCCGCGAACGAAACTGCGAAATCGCCGTGAAGTTATGCGAGTGTGGAGTCTACGTCAACGTCGCGGTATGTTCGCTCTGCGAAGTCGCATAGTCTGGAGGGGGATATTCCTTTTAAATACTGTTAACGATGTGCTGATATGAATGCCAATCTAATAGTGCTAGCAGACGGACGTACCGGACCAAAACGCTAGCCCGGTCAGCTTATCTCTTTCTCACTTTCACTCATAGCTTACTTTCAGTCCTTGACTGACCTTGACGGATGTACGGCGGACCACCTTCCACTCCATGGAACAGAGGGCTAACCGCGAAAAATAAAAATCTAAATTTCGTTATCTCTCTCTATCGCTCTTCCATATTCGTACGATTTTTTTAATTTACTGAAACAGACCTAACCTGTCAATAGAAAAAGGCGCGAAATTCCAATTTTCTATGGGAAGTTAACTTAGTTAACTCTTCGTGCCCACATTTTTAGGGTTCCGTAGTCAACTAGGAACCCTCATTCAATTCAATTCAATAGTTTAGTTATAGTTTTGCCATGTCCGTCTGTCCCGACGTCTGTGCGAGTGTGGAGTCTACGTCAACGTCGCGGTATGTTCGCTCCGCGATTCACGCGCATAGTCTGGAGGGGGCTTTAGAGGCAAGATCTATAGAGCAAGATCCCAGAGCCACCAGACCTTACTTATTTTCTCATGAATAAAATGTATGAGATAATATAGTGTTAGTATGTACTTTTAATGTCTGCATACTTGCTATACTGGCCCGACGGCCATTCGTCCGGTACAAGGTGCTAAAGTTAGGTAGAAATATTACTAACTTTCCTTAAATTCTCATGGCTGATTATTATTTAAGTTTTAGAAAATATTGTTAAAAAATTATAATCAACATTGCCAGACCATTTCCGACGGCGGTAACTATTACCAGACGCTTTACAGCTGTCAAATAATATAACTTAGTGTAACTTTACTTACATTCTCACTCTTGATTTTTATATGTGATACTCAGGGAACTATTACTATTACATTTTGTAAGTAGTCACACCAATTGAAGGGGCCCAACCATCCCCCAGACCCACATAAAGTTTATATGTGTATTTGTGTGAAACTTTATGTGGGTCTTGGGGATGGTTGGGCCCCTGCAATTGGTCTGGCTACATACAAAATGGTTAATAGTTCCCCGAGTATCATATATTATAAAAACAAAATTAAAATTTTTGAAAACACCCACGACTGTTAAAACGTAGTTGAATAAGGATGCACAAATAAATGTTTACTGCAGCGCCCCCTGGTGAGTTGTCACCGTAACACCTAAGAACATGCACCAATCAAACCCGAACCCATCACTGAAAACCGCATCGAAATCGGACTAGTAGTTTTTAAGAAAAATGGCAACATTGGTTTGCACAAACTTCCTCTCATCCCAAACGCATATACCGTCTCCGTTCCGTCGTGGGTAAAAATCAAGAGTGAGAATATAAGTTACAATATATTTTTGACAGTTTCAAAGCGTCTGGTTACGTCTGGTAATAGTTATCGCCGGCGGAAATGATCTGGCAATGTTGATTATCAATTTTTAACAATGTTTTCTAAAACAAACATAAAAATCAGCCACGAGAATATTGAGAAAAGTAAGTAATATTTTTACTAACCTTTAGAACCTTGTACCGTACAAATGGCCGTTGGGCCAATATAGCAAGTATGCAGACATTAAGAGTACATACTAACACTATATTATCCTATACATTTTATTCATGAGAAAATGAGTAAGGTCTGGCGGGTCTGAAGGCCTACCGCGAACCACGTTCGACATGTTGCCACTCTGTCGCACTTATTAGTTCGTACGTAAGCAAATGCAAAAGGAGGCCAAACAGTGCGTCTATAGAATATGCACGCTAAACAGGCCGAAATGGCGCTCTCAGGCATTAACCAAACTAAAGGCCTGGGTTTTTGCAAATAGAACCCTTAGCATGCCCACGGATGACACGCACACAGAATGTCATTTTACTAAACTGTACACAGTAGAAATTCCTCCTAGAGACAAATGGATTAACGACCAAATGTACGTCGAAGAGGGAAGCCATATTTGGTACACTGATGGTTCCAAGAAAGGCAGTGATGTAGGATGTGGGATCTATGGTGAGAGACCTAAGTTCAGTGCTAGCGTCAGCATGGGCACACAGGCCTCAATCTTCCAGGCAGAAGTCTACGCCATCAACAAATGTGCGGAGATTAATCTGGATAGAAACCTAAGACACCAACATATCTACATCAACTGCCAAGCTGCTCTTCTGGCACTAGAATCCCTGGAGTCAAACTCGAAACTAGTCCAGAACTGTAAAACAAACCTAAATGCACTGGCTAACTCCAACAAAGTCATACTTAGATGGGTACCAGGGCACTCCGACATTAACGGAAACGAAGAAGCGGACGAACTTGCTAGAAAGGGCGCAGACACACCCCTGGTCGGACCAGAACCGTTCTGTGGAATCACAAAACGGGATGCATATTCTCTGCTCAGCAACTTAGAAAAAACAAGAGCAATCGATTGGTGGAAATTCGTCAAAGGACAAGAACACTCGAAAGCTCTAATCAAAGGGTTCAACAACAAATTTGCTAAGGAGCTCTTAGAGCTCAAAAGACATAAAACCTGCGCGGTGACCAGAATATTGACTGGACACTGTAAGTTGAACAAACACATGTTTCAAATTGGGAAGAAACAAGACGCGACATGCAGGTTCTGCCATGAGTCAGAGGAGACTGCAATGCACATTCTCTGCTCCTGTGGACCACTAATGTCAAAAAGAAGTACCCACTTAGGGCGGCACGTATTGCAACCCTATGAGGTACAGAACATTACGGCCCAAAGAATCTGGAATTTCCTGGATTCAACGGGCATCAGTAATGAACTTTAAAGGGCTGTCACAACAGATCACTACCTGGTCGACGTGGCACTCAAAGGCCCGAAACCCCAATAATAATAATAGGCCTTCTGGGATCTTGTACTACCACGTTTGTTTACTGGACTGCGGATGGAGTCGTGTAAAAAGGCCTCGGAGCCAGAATCTTTATAAATTGCAGCCTTCGGGCAACACAGGGAAGGAAGACGGCATTCATACTATTTCCTCTCTGCCAAAGCATTGGCACAACTGTGCCTATGGCGGTGCATGTTGTGACTCGTCCGTACACAAAAAGAGATCGAGGTGTGCAAGATTTGTCTTTGACGTGTGTCGTTTTCTATGTATTTGTGTCGTCAATACAAATTGGGTTTTGTATGTAGTGAGTGAGAAGTGCGACTGTGTGCACGTTTCCTCCCCGCAAAAAATGGCAGAAAGATTTGTACGGTAAGATATCGCTTAGGCTCCTCCCTTCCGACGTGTCGGAAGCCGGTGTTGCTCGAAGATTGCAGCTCTTCAGTTGACTTTACAACTTGTTACTAGCTTTCCTTTTTAGCTTTTATCGGTATACCTATTTACCTCTTCATAAATCATGAGAGGCGTACCTACTGCCCCAATAAGAGGAAAGAACAAGATTTTATCGTGAAAAATATATTACCATTTTTTTATTACACATTACATTTTTAACTTAAATTAACACAGACCAGTTAAAACAATGTTGGTCCACTAATTTTTTTAACATTTACAGCATTATGTAGTAGGTAATTATTTATAGCGCTTGCCTTGCGCTTACAATACCGAACGTACGTAATCAAAACACATCATATAGAACATAAAAAGTTACATACCGAAAAATAATTAATTAGTAGTTTGAAAAGTAGATATTACAAATGAAGAACCATGAATTTGAGAATGTACAAGTTCATTTTACAGTTTGTAAATACAATTTATTCTTAAACGCTTGTAATAATTCTACGAAAATGAAACTATACAAAATTACAATGTAGGTAAGGCCCCTAACGTGACATTATCACATTATTCCCACAATACACAACACAACAACAACTGTAAAAATTGACCCAAAATAAATGACTAACTACGAAAGCGGGCAAGTTTTGTAGATATCATTCGGAGTGAGCTCAGCATTAAATGGGTTGAAAATATAAGTATCCTTTGATCTGCCTGGCATATATGTGAAGTAGAGATCCCTGAAAAAACAAAGTAACTTATAAGAACCTGGAGCATTCAGGTTTGTTAAATTCATCCCTACTAATATTATAAACAAGCGACCCGCCCCGGATTCGCACGGGTTACAGAAAAACGATACACCCAAACCTTCCTCAAGAATCGCTTCAATCAATATTAATACGTGAAAATCGCATGAAAATCCGTTCAGTAGTTTTCGAGTTAGACAGACAGATGAATATGATGCGCATACAGTATATATATATATCTACAAAACAGCGCCATAGACCACATGTTCGTACCTATAGTCATCGCTCGGTACTGGATGGATATGACTGCATGGATACTGGATATTTGGGGTTTTACTTGACATTTTTGTCTAAGAAAAATTAAAAGTAAGTTTTAAACTCACAAGAAAGCTTGGCTAGGATATCTATCGAACTTCATCGTGGACCACCAGAGGCGTGTCTGCTCCAGTTGGCGCAATCTATTCCTCGCTGTGAAATCGCGCAACAGGGTCTCAAACTGGAATTAAATAAATAAGCATTATGGGACAATCTTAGTATTATAACATTTAGTCAGGAGGAAGCGTATCTAAGATACCTACCTATTAGGCGACGATACAGAGTATTGTCTAGTAAAGAACAGTAAACACGAATAATGGAAAACAACATCCATAAAAAAAGCGGCCAAGTGCGAGTCGGACTCGCCCATGAAGGGTTCCGTACCATTTATGACGTACTAAAAAAAACTACTTACTAGATCTGGTTCAAACCAATTTTCGTTGGAAGTTTGCATGGTAATGTATAACATATATTTTTTTTAGATTTTTATTCCGTTATTTTAGAAGTTACAGGGAGGGGAGGGGGGGACACACTTTTTTTCACTTTGGAAGTGTCTCTCGCGCAAACTACTCAGTTTAGAAAAAAATGATATTAGAAACCTAAATATCATTTTTGAAGACCTATCCCTAGAGATACCCCACATGTATGGGTCTGATGAAATTTTTTTTTTTTTAATTTTATGACGTATTAAAAAAACAACTACTTACTAGATCTCGTTCAAACCAATTTTCGGTGGAAGTTTGCATGGCAATGTATATCATATATTTTTTTTAGATTTTTCATTCTGTTATTTTAGAAGATACGGGGAGGGGGACACACACATTTTTCCACTTTGGAAGTGTCTCTCGCGCAAACTATTCAGTTTAGAAAAAAATGATATTAGAAACCTCAATATCATTTTTAAAGACCTATCCATAGATACCCCACACGTATGGGTTTGATGAAAAAATATTTTTTGAGTTTCAGTTCTAAGTATGGGGAACCCCCAAATTTTTTTGTTTTTTTTTCTATTTTTGTGTAAACATCTTAATGCGGTTCATAGAATACATCTACTTACCAAGTTTGAACAGTATAGCTCTTATAGTTTCGGAAAAAAGTGGCTGTGTCATAATCGGACAGACAGACGGACATGACGAATCTATAAGGGTTTCGTTTTTTGCCATTTGGCTACGGAACCCTAAAAATTTGGTAATATGTGAAATATTAACAAAACTATTATTAACCGTCAAAAAGTTATCAGATCTCTTGCAGAGCTCAAATAAATAGCTTGGCCCTTTCGCTACCGTCACTTGGGTAAATTGAAATATTCATTCAACGAAACACGACATCCACATTTGGAGTGTCAACAAAAAAACGCGTATATGTTTGAATTTACTATGAGCAAGCCACGTGTAGACGGTGAACGCAAATATTTGCCTTATTTGGGACTTTTGATGTGTGACCAAAGAACGACAAGCGGGCATTACCCGTGTTTGCCTATTTGTGCATGGCTATTATTCAACCAAATATGGCAAATGTAGACGAATAAATCCTCATCAAACATGGTGGTTTTTATCAGAATAAAGCAAATACACAACGCCATTGACTTGCCAGCATTAGATGACTATATAAATACATACCCCCTCTTTCATAAACGCGCTACAAGCCTCAATAAGTTAATTCATTTTTTATCATTTTGTTACAAATCCAAATGACAGAATAAGGAATGCGATTATTAGCACTCGTTGATGACTTAACTGGTTTACTATTAACAATTTGCTTCTTAATGTTAAGAAAACCAAATGTATTAGATCTTCATTGACGAATATTAAACCAGTCGAGACTAAGATACTTTTGAATAATGAATGCTTAGAGATGGTAGATAAAGCACAGTTTCTTGGTTTAACCGTTTTCCAGGTCGCACCAATCTACAAGGTTTTCCCAAAAAGATCAAATATATTCAAATAAATCCCGCTCTGAGGATTCATTTGAAGACAAGTCACATTTTCCGAAAGTGCAATCTAATTTGAACTTTAAATCGGATGACTAAGGTTGAAATTCTATTGGCGCGTATGTGGTCGATAAATTGTACTATGCCTGGAAAAGGGTTAACATTGGACAAAAATCTACAATGGAGTCCTCATATAAGAACGCTAGCTAACAAATTAAGTTCGGCCGCTTACGCTGTTAGGAGAATCAGGCAATTGACCAATGTTGAGACAGCTCGCCTTGTCTATTATAGTCATTTTCATAGTGTTATGTCATATGGTATTCTCGTTTGGGGCAAAGCTGCTGATATATAGACTATATTTGTCTTACAAAAGAGAGCCATTCGTTCTATATATAACTTAAGAGCACGTTAATCATCAATTAAATTTTAACTGTAGCTTACCAATACATCTATCATAGTATTATTTATGTTGTTATGAATCTAGACCCTTCACTAGAAATTCACATGTCCATAACTATAACACTCGAAATAAAAATAAGCTTTCTATCAGAAAGTTTCGTGTCCGCAAAGTACAAAAGTCATTCGTTGGACGATGCACTCATTTTTATAACAAGTTACCTGACGATGCTTTAAGATTACCCTTGCCAGCTCTTAAGAATTACTTAAAACAGTCATTGATGTTGAAGGCTTATTACAGAGTCGAGGACTACTTGACAGACAAACATGCATGGTCCAAACCAGAAACTGAAAAACAAGTAGCTATTAAAATCATTGTATTATGTGTATATGTAAAATCGTTGTATAGGTGACACAGCTCAGGCAAGAAAGCACATCAAATGTTATTTGTAGGTATAGCAATATGTCAGATTTATATAATGTATATTCTCATTTCTTTATAAATTTTATTTTTCTTTTCCCTTTGTAAGAATTCGATATGTTTTCCGAAAGAGCTACGTATGTGTATGATTTGATATGACATATATATATTTTTGATCAAATTTCTATAAAGAAAAGTAGCAACTGTATGTAATTGCATGATTTCTATAGTAATCTGAATTGTATTTTTTCTGATTTAATGCATGTTAATTATAAGATGTATTGTTTTGAAAAGATGTGTCCCGCCGAGTTTCTTGTAGGTCCATATTGGGATACCCTCGTCCAATTGAGGGGGGATTTAAATCTTCTCGGGTCAGAGGTGTAGGGTTAGAGCCGGTTTATTTAACGTTCATAAGCGCATTGTAATATGCCTACTTGAATAATAAACTATCTTTATCTTTATCTAATAGCTGCCTAAACCATAGCGACGTCCTTGAACTGACTACCATCAAATCTTAAGCCCGCTTACTGAACGCACGCAGCGAGCGGAAAATCAAGGTCGTTCATACATTTGGCCGAGCGCAATCTATGAATGGCCTTGATTAGCCGCTTGCCGCGCCGCTCGCCGCTTGCTTCCAGTCAGCGACCTGATAGAGTTTAGAGGTGTTTTGACATACTAGGTACTGGAGATTTTGCCTGTCCGCCCAAGTAATGTTCTCAAGCTCATGCTTCGTAAAGGGTATCATATACGCGCGCTCGCGGAAGTCCATGTGCTTCAGCCATAACCATCGCCGCAACGACCGAACTACTGAAAGTTCTGAAACAGAGTTTTAAAAAATTCAGTGTGCACGCTGCCGTATTATAATTCTCTTCTAGGTAGATTGGCATGCTACGAACTACGGCGTAGCACTTCGTAGCGCCGATCTGACTAGAAATACAACCCTTTCAACGGTAGCAAGAGTTATACAGGTTGTTTATGTAGTCACCTACAATAATTTACGGGTGAATATATAGGTCATACTGAACAACTTTTACTATGAGACCAACCCCGAAATCGCGAAAAAAAATTTACTCTCCCATAGAAAATGTCAAGGTCAGACAGCTAAAGTGTATGAAACGGTCAATTTTTTTTCGCGATTTTGGGGTTGGTCCCATAGTATAAGTTGCTCAATGACCTATATATTCACCCCGTAAATTATTGCAGGTGACTAAATAAACATCCTGTATACACGGTGTTTTTTTTAAACTCCGATAACTTCGGAGTATGATAAGTATATTTAAGGAAAACTGAATGGCATAGTTATTGTTTTTTAATTTTTCGTAAAAAGTAATAAATAGCGTTGTTGTAAAACGTACATTATATTTAAATCTACCAAACAATTGAAAACTATGACATTTCGAATATCGACCGACATTAATCAATATGGTGTACACGCTCGTAGGAGCCTTATCAGATAAAAATAAATCATTGATTACCTCCAACATGGAGTTAGTTGCCATATCGGTTCTTTGAGAAAGTTACTCGTGTTAAATTAACGGACTTAAAAAAAAACACCATGTTTAAGGTCCATAGTTTTTCCTGAGGCTTATCTAATTGCTGTAAATATCCCAAATCACAGTCATAGCTCCGAAACCCCGGAAGAATATTTAAATATCACTTACTTACTTTACTGTACAACAAACTGAATGTGTTCAGATTTCAAAAAACGACAGAAAAAAAGACACTTGAAGTTACGAACTGTGAGCCTCCGGTGAGAGATCGCCGTTGAAGCGTTTCCTGACAAGTTCTTGCAGGTTGTTGAGGAGCTCCGCTTGCGGCAGGTGCGGTATCACGAGCGGAGTTCCAGATAAATCAGCAAGGAACGACTGAAACATCAAACGTTCATGCCAATTCGAGTTTTGGTTCAGTTCAATCTTTGTAAATTAAATGGCTTCAGTCAGGACTATTTAATATTTATCCAGTGTGTGTATGCGTGTGTGCGTGCGTGCGTGCGTGCGCAATTACTGCTGTTCGTTATAAAAAATATATTATATATATTGCGTTACCTGTAGTAAAGCCTTCGTTTTTACCCCACCTGCCGATAATTCAGGATGGGACGGAATCGGCTGTAAGGAAAGTGTGAGAAGTTACTTTTGTCTACAGGATACAGGAGATATAATTTGACATCGCCCTGCATTGCACGATGCACATAGCTCCCGCGAAAATATAGGTATGTACCTATCTGGGTGAATCAACTATTTTTTTGTTATTCTGTACCTTTCTCCAGGGATATTTAAGAAGGTCCATTATGGAAATAGCTTGTACGAGTAACTAATATTTGATCATTATTCATAGGTATCGTGAAATCCGGGTTTTAATTTAAGTGTTGCCCAGGGAGCAAGCTTTATATTTGCTAGTTTGAAAGGTGGACATTTATAACTTTTTTAGGGATAAGACATACCGTAGGCTCTTGAGACCTTTCTGCTATTCTAACAGTATCCTTTATGAAATCCTCCATTGGATCCATTTGGAATATTTTAGCTTCGTCGAACCACAGCGGCCATTGTTTCGTTGGCTGGTAGAAGTATTTTTCCTTAGATTTCCCTTCAAGGTAGAAGTCGTAAAGGTGACCACACTTGCATTTGGATTCTTCTAAATGTTTTATCACTGCCGATTCCCTACAAGAAACGATATATGTAATTATGTATAGATCTTGCGTTTTTAGAAGAGACGAATGAATGAATGACAGTAATCGGAATTCCAGTACCTACATATAACAACTATAAGATTGATATTAAGGTAAGGTAAGACTATATCACCGAGGAGGCAAGACAAACACTTGTATGTTATCCTCATACTGTTTTTCTTGCCCCGAGTAAAATAAACTATGTTCGTCTTACCCCACATTACCTTGCAACTTTTGGGGAAAATGATTTTTTTTTCCATATTGGTTGATTTTGAAATGAACAAATTATTTTATACATATTTATTTATTTACCTATATTTGTGACTTTGAAAAGCAGATATTTAATTCTCTTTTAGAACTTACTATCTCATTAGTAATTAGTCCTTTATAAACACAATTTAAAGTTTTACTGTGGATTAGGCATTTACCATTTTATGCAGTCACAAGTAACGTCGCATTTTTCTTCTTTCTCCACTGGGTATCTCCAATGTCCAATTATAACTGTTAAATATTCTCCAGTGGAGAATGTAGTTGTTCCACCATTGATAGCTATATATCCAGTTGGCAATAAAGCAATATCTGTAGATTAAAGAAAAAAACCTGTTAATGCAAGGCTGCAATGCTTTTTGGGCGCGAGTCCTCAATATTGAAAGTCGAGCTAACAGTAGTAGTCGAGATAACATGAATCAGTTAGGTTGCCTATCTTTTTCTGGTCACTATTATTTGTGGTTGCCGTGTTTAAACAGGTGAGTTAAAATGGAATCATCTTGGCTCGTCTCAATCGTTTTTTGTCAAGTTCTTAAATTCGTCCGAATGACGAATGAAGAATGGGTGACGAAAGCAGAAGGGACGAATTTAAGAAATTGGCAAAAAACGATAGAGGCGAGCCAAGAACATACCGTTAACCGTTTCTTTTTAAAACAAGGGAAGACTTTTAGCGATAACTCGAAAACGGCTTAACTGATGACAGTGATGACGTTTGTTTTATATTTATTCATTCATATTTATTGGACCTATGGTTCAAAAGTTAGGAGAAAAACATTTATTTTCATTCAAAGCGGTAAGCGGTTATTTCCGATAATTAAAAATTAATTAATTAATTAAGTACTACATAATGAAACAGATACCGCTCACCGGAAAGTATGCTACCTAGCGGGCACAGATTGATCCTTGTTATCTCGTAAGTACGACGTGTAGTACTTTTTTTAAATGTGCGTACAATTTTTTGACGTGAGTTAGAATTTTGTACGATACCATATCACAGCTAGAAAGTGTGTCACTGTTTGACGCTTTTAAGATTTGGCTTGGAACCACCTTCAAGCGTATTAGTTGCTAGCGCATATAAAACGGCATAATACTTTCTTTTATCCTTTTGAAGTCGGTTTTACTTTTTTTATACACAATAATTTTAATAAAAGTGTTAATAATACTGTCTACTTACTGTTTAACAGGTAACGTGGCTTTCCCCCTATTAGAGCGACAGTTCCTACGTTAAACTGTACATTATTTAATGGAGTCATATGTTGAACTTGAGCCGCCTTTTGCAGTAGCTTTAACTTCTCATAATATTCCGTCATACCCGGATTAGTGGTGCCTGGAATAATAAATAGTTAGGTATTTCGTAATTTGTGGCTTTCCACTAGAGAAGCATAAATACCCTTTAGGCATGGAACGCCATATTTTGCTATTTACACAACTGTCTAAAAAGTGGGGTTTTGGGTAGAGGGGCGGATAATGGGAGTCAGCGGGCAATGGCAGTCACTAATCAGCCCCATATCTGCAAATTTGAAACCAATACAGACGCGTAAACGACCTCGCTATCGTCTCGAACGGAAACGGGAACGAAAGGTCCTGTGTTTTTGCGGCTCGCCGGTGTATAATTCTCTCTCGCTCACGTAAAATAAACGGCTTTTCTACGACTATGTTCGGTCAATCATGTCAACAAAGATAACGCTGTAGCAATTTCTATAATAGCATAGAATTGCAAGTGTTATTTAAAAGTAATAATTTCTTAAATTTTTGCGTTTAAAATAACACTTGCACGTCTGTGCTATAAACTTCGTAGCAGAGTTATCTATCTTGGTCTGACTCGAACGTGCGTTGCATTTTTTTACTTTGTTTCTGCAAATATGCAGGTAGTGAGAATCAGGTGAACTCCAATGCCAACTAGTGACCACGATTCCCTGCAAAGTAACAGAACGGGGAAAGTACGGGTCAGAACTACCACAAAAACATTCTGATCTTCATATTTTAATAGTAAAGGTAAGTTTTAGATTTTTTTTATACTAAGTACCTATACTAAATTATTACTCACGGAGATAAACGGGAGGCTCCCAAAATTTGTAAGTGCAAATTCTTTCCGCTTGTTTCGCCTTTACGCATCTTTGCTGTCTTCTCTCAAGCTGATAGGTAAGTAGGAACAGATGTAAAGTTTTATACATTTTTAGGACATAAAATCCTATTCAGATAATCAGTAATTTCTTGTTATGAAACGATTATGAATACAGTGTGTCCCTAGCCATTGGACAAAGCCGAAATGTACATATGCATTAGGGTATTTAGAACCAGTGTACAAAGTATCATAACAACCGGTATAGCGGTTTCGAAGAAATTAACAAATTACCATTTTTTACTTTGGAGCAGCCTGTATGTGTTAGTACCTCCAAAGGTAATATCCTCAAAGAATAGTATGAAACCTTCTTCGACCTTTTTGATTATCTTTTTTATTTATGACACTAATAAGCTTGACTTTTGAAAAATGTCATCATTATCAAATATTTCGAACAAATTGTCAAAAACACTGCCAAAGATTAACACAGTGTGTTTCTTTTTGTTCTCGATTATTGCAAATAACTATTTTGTTCGAAAAAATATTTTTTTATCTTTTATTCTAATTAAAAAAATATTAACTGACTGATGAAACTGTTCCTAATTAATAGGTATAATGGGAAATTAATGTAATGTTAATACATAGTTTATTATGAATGTATACAGTATATAGCTTAATTTTAAGATCAATATTTGCATGCTGCCTTTGGCTAAACATGTGATACCTACTGCTTATAATGATTATGTCAACTTCAATTTACCATGTTTACGCAAATAAATCATTATTTTATCTTATCATTATCTTATCTAATGTCAGGGCATTCCTGAGAAATAACCCTATGTGGGATTTCAGGGTTTGTCCAATGGCTAAGGTCACCCTGTATAATATGTCAGCTGTCGACGGTGACATTTCTTCAACCAGAAATGTCCCACGTGACAGCTGAATAAAGTTCGAAACGCCCTCATGACATTAATAAATAAGTTTTTGGGAAAACGTACATTTTTGGTACAAGGTTTTATCGCTGACCGTACTTTTTTTCCACAGACAACTATTGCTCATCGACCCCAAACACAATTTGTTTGTGTTACTTTATCACAGATTTCCCATGGCCACCTCCTGTCTCCATCATAAGATCAGATCCATGTCATCATATTGCATTGTCATCTGTATGCAAAACGTCAGCTCAATCGGAAATCGGTAAGTGGGTCAAATTTAGCTGCCAAGATTTGACCCACACGAACTAACGAGGCAAGTTAAATAAAATCTTGTAAAAATTATGGGAAGACGATTCGAACTTCAACCCGTTTAAGTTCAACGATTCAAGAACTTACATGCGATTTTCATTACATTTGCGGTATTTTGTGGATCGACTGAATTTGTATTGCAATGTTTGTATTGTATTTCCTCAGTAGTAAGCAGTGTCGAATATTGCATGCAGGTTCTTGAAACGTCTAAATGAAATGGGGCTTTACTGCGATAAAAGTCGTGCGTGAGATGCGCATTGCGCACCAATCATCAAGACGTTCGAAATGGTCGTGTCAAAACAAGATCAAAGTATAGCACGTTTTTGAATCAGAATCAACCTCCGAAATATACGAGTACAAAAACGAAATGAAAACTATGTTAGCTACACCTGGCTATTATAGTATGGCATCATCGATGGGTACCTACGCTGACAGATATCATCTCAATATTTTTTTACGCGTATTGGCGTTTTTAGGCCTTGAGTTATTATTATTATTATAGAGTGCCTGTTCTGTAGGTAGTAATAATAGTTTAATGTTCTTTAGGTTATAATTAAATTATATAGAGATGACACCTGTCACCCTACCCGTTGAGTTTGAAAAATACTAAAAACACGAAGCACTTCGTTTGTTCATTCGTAGGTACCATTATATAATAAATTCGCACTAGGAATATATTTCGATTTTCGAAGTTTGCCGTAGACTCACGGCATTGCTTACAGCTTTATAAAGTACATATAAGTATGTAAAAAATACCTACAGGTAATCCGTTGCTGGGTAAAAAACTAGTGACGACGAAATTAGAAAAAAGAATTATACATGTTGCTTTTTGAAGACATGATACGCTCAGTGAACACAAGTTAAATTTATGTTTCCGCCTACAGTTAGAAAAACTACTTTTTGTACTTACGAAAGTATTATCCAATCTTAATCGTTCATAACTCTGTGGAAGAAATAGCAAATGAATAAAATAATTAATTACCTATAACATAAAAACGTTTGTCAAACATTATATTAAACAATGGGACTTTATCGTACAAAATACATTTATTATTTATTTGTCGGTATGTCAAACGTCTTGTTCTTATCACTTCTTGGGCTTTGATACAACCTTGAACATCGCTCACGCTGATTGGTTCACGCAAAATGAATTGACACGTGCGTCAATCACCAACACCGCAGGTACGGAAGGTGGAGATAAGGAACGAAATCTCCATGTACCAAAAAGTGTCATCAAAAAACTTTAAATAGGTGGCGCTACAATATCTAGAGTACTTGAACAAAAAAATCAAATCATAGACAGCGCAATTCACTCCATCAATAACGCCTAGGTTCTTAGCTACTATAGCGCTACTCTGGAGAGATTTGGAACTATTATTTATAGCTGACAGCTGGACACTTTTGCAACAGCTCTACCATAAGAGATGCCACTCCTCTTAATTCCACACTCCATAACCGCAGGACACAGTTGTCAAGGTGAATCAAAACCAGTTCAAACCCATCACAAATTGTTACATTAGAATCGACCTACTACGACTACGACGTAGCGCTACAACTGAATTAATGATTTAATAAAATGAAAATCATATAATATTGATATTATATGTCATGTCCAAAATTGTAAATAGTTATTCAAAATTGCTTATAGTTGTCATCTTTTCTGAATTATTTTTCTCACTGCACCCACATTCGAGAATGTCTTAAGGCATTAAGTCCGCCATTTGTACTTATTTTTATTGTGCAATAAAGTTTAAATAAATAAATAAATATCGTACATCGTCACTCCTAATCGTGATCTTTTTCTCCATGCGGGGAGGCGGCTTCTTGACTCTCTGCCCTCGTTGCGGAGACGGGTGTCTGCAATACACAGGTATAGTACTTCGCTCCAAGTACATTCCGTACCGGTTGTCTGTATGCTTGCTGTCCTTTTTCACTGCTGAAACGTTTACCCTAGTATTGTATTTCAAGCACTCCCAATGCAACTCAAAGCCTTCGCTAGTTGTCTTGACTTGCTCTTAAATTAAGCAGTTATGTTGTCCAAGCATAGTGGCACAGAATACAATATACATAAGATGTAGGTAAGTAGGTACTGGTACTACGTAAAGAATTCTCACGGTCTGACAAAACTTCAAAACGCGATCTCTTATTGGCTCATTACACTTTGCCTTAAGACAAAAGTGGGGGACCCGCGCGAAATTTCATACAAACGTAGTCCTCATTTTCCTCACTGCATATTAACATAAATTAAAATATTTTGACACAATTTGTTGTATATCAAATTGTGTCAAAATATTATCTCAGCTATGGCCCTACGTTTGATTTTTTCGAATTTTTAATTATTATAGAGTTAGGAGCATTTAATTTTTTTATGAAATCTGTTTTTCGCACCTAATTTTTACAATAATCAAAAAATCGATTAAGATAAACGTAGGGGCATAGCTATCGTTAATATACATCCAATTATGTAAAAATATTTTTCATAATGTCAATATACAGAGAGGAAAATGGGGACTACGCTTGTATATGGAGAAGTGGCCGTTTCCTCTTAATGAATGCTCAATGTAGTCGCAATTCGAGCCGAACGCTCCCCGAACAATTTAGTAAAATACCACAGGTAGTAGGAGTGCCTATTTCTTTACCTTTCTTCGTCACTGGCTCGGGTGTTTCCTTCACTGGCTTCGTTAAGTCTTTTAAGTTTTCTATACATTCATCTAAATCAATAAAGGTCAGCGCTGACATTAGAATCATTGCGTCCATATCGTATTCTGTGGGATGCGGATGGCAGTTCATATAAAATATCAACGCACGAGGAATAAAATTATAGGTACATTAAGGATTTCTGAGTTCGGGTATCTAAATAGGCACCTATTACTCTGATTTGTTAAATGTGATACAAATTTGGTTCTCTTTGCGGGTCACGCTCGGACAAGTGAAAGCGCGACGCTCCCAAATCGAGATCCTGTTTTAGGTGTAGGGTAATTATAATTAAATAAATTGAATAAAGTAAATATTTACGTCAATATCGGCGTAAGCGCACAACGCTCTAAAGGGGCCCACTGATTACCAGCTCAGCTTTTGCGAACTGTCAGGCCGATATCGCCCGGCGAACTGGTAATCAGTGGGCCCCTTAAGATCTTTTACCCTTTAGAGGATGAAACATTTTAAGGTTTTAATTATCTAGGTACAGTCATCTGCAAAAATATCTTGCACAACGAAGCGCTCAAAAATACACGATTATATTTACAAACCAGATTATGTAAGATTTTTGGCGCATTTAATTGTTTAAGATATTTTTGCATGTGACTGTACCTCCGCGTGGTTCACTGGGCGTTTTATTATAGATAGCCGTGTATAACTTCCAAATAAATACAGCCGCGTCCCCTCCAGCTTCATTCATAGCTTTCAACAAAATAGATTTGGGTATACTCCTGCTAATGCCTAAATCCGATAGGGATTTTCGAGTCCGTGTTGGCAGATTCTCAATCAAGTCGTAATGGATATCCTTTATTAAATGCCGAAGAACTTCTTTTTGAAATCCTGACATTTCCACGTACCAAATTGGGCCAATTTCCTTTTTCAGTATTCTCTCTTGCTTTTTGCCTGTGAATGACAGGTATTAGAGGACGCGTTAGGATGAGATCGACTCAGTTTCAGTAGATTACCGTAAGTATGACACTGCCAATTGCCAATGGTCGTTGTGCCAGTCTGCGTAGTAGATAAGTATAGGCAAAGAGAATTCGAAATAGAGGTGGATTGTCAAAGTAAAATTTTCGTGGTCGCTCGAAAAGATTGATTTGACGACCAGTCTGGCCTAGTGGGTCACTACCCTGCCTATGACGCCGATGGTCCTGGGTTCGAATCCCGGTAAGGGTATTCACTTGTTTGATGAACACAGATATTTGTTCCTGAGTCATGGATATTTTCTATGTATTTAAGTATTTGTATATCATACACGGTATTTTTATTAAATTCCGTTAACTTCGGGGTATCGGTACGTTTAAGGAAACTAAAAGGCATAGTTAAATAAAAAAAAAAACAATTATTTTTATAAAAAGTAATTAAATGTTGTATATAGCGTTGTTGTAACATGCTAGTGCATGACATTTAACTTAACCAAACAATTGAAAATTGTGACATATCAATATTATTTCGAAAATCAATCGTCCGAGATAGTACTTACGTTTAGTAGCACATGTATGAACTCGTACTAAACACTAATCAATATGTAAACAGGCCTTATGGCAAGTGTACACGCTCGCAAGGGCCTTATAAGATAAAAAATTAACTCCAAAATGGAGTTAATTAGAATACCGGTATCTTTGAGAAAGTTACTTTTTTTTATACCACGACGGTGGCAAGCAAGCATACGACCCGTCTGATGGTAAGCAGTCACCGTAGCCTATGGACGCCTGAAACTCCAGAGGTATTACATGCGCGTTGCCGACCCTTTAAAAATCTGTACACTCCTTTTTTGAAGAACCTCATACTGTAGACCCTCGGGAAAACCTCGGCAGGTAGCTCATCCCACAACCGGAGCGTGCGCGGGAGGAAGTTCCTCTTAAACCGCGCAGTGCGTGACCATTTAGGTTCTAGGGTGTGAGGATGAACACCCTGCCGACGGCGGGCGGTGCGGTGATATAAAGTAGCCGTGGGCATCATGTCAAACAATTCTTCAGAGCACAGCCCATTGTACAAGCGGTAGAACACACAAGGAGGCAAAGTCTCTCCTTAGACTTAAAGGTTCAATACCGCTTGTGAGTTTGGGATCGTCGACGATTCGTACAACACATCTTTGAACTGAGTCGAAGGGCCCAAGCTGGCATCCAGGTGCTCCTGCCCAAAGGTGACAGCAATACTCCATATGGGGTCTGACTTGCGATTTAGAGTAGGTAAAGTATCGCTTTGCTTTATTGAGCACACCGAGTTTTTTAGATGCCAGCGCAGCCTTCCCTGCCAGATGACTACGGAATTGGTCGTCACTGGAGATGTCGACACCGAGGATCCCAATACTCCCTGACATGGTAAGGGCTGTGCCTTGGAACTTCCCTTAATTAAAGCTCAGGGACGCACCCTTGAAATTAAGGGAAATAAAAAAAAACACGGTGTATACACCGTTGTCTGAGTACCCAAAACACAACGTTGCTTCTTGAGCTTACCGTAGGACTTAGTCAATTTGTGTAAGAATGTCCCTAAAATATTATACATAAATATATTCAAAGATGCCGCCCATACCTTTGGCCTATACTATGCTCTAGTAGATGGCGTCACTTTTTTTATATTGCTACGCGCGAGGAGCGCCACCGCCAGAAAGGCATTCTACGCCTCCTCCTACACGCAACTGTCGGCGGTTAGAGAGTGGGACGCCAGCCCGCTGCACGAGCGCTGGAGGGGCTACCACAAGCCTATCGTGACGGGATTGGGGTGACCCGGGGCGCAGGCCCTTATTTGAATTTTAATTTAATATAATATGTTATATTAATTTTATGATGTTATTGAATTGTATTTGATTTTATTACGTAATGTAATTGTATTATGTTTAAATGTATAGGTATGGAAATAATTTTCTGGATTAAATTAATTTCATTCATTCATTCATTATATTTAACAAATTTAACACATATCAGTGAAAGAATAAGGAGCAAAGTCAAATAGCGTTCTAAAAGTTTTAATCATGTGTCGAAATATGGCAATAAATTTACTGTGGCTACAAATTTTACTTTGACAATCCACCTCTATTTCAAATTATCTTTGGTTTAAATTATATATAGGTACCTATTTACATGTACTAGGGCAGAGGGCTACCATCACGCTCACTGTCATCAAGGTTTCTATTAAGGTACCGTGAAAATAACTAGTCTTCGTACGGGTGTTGGGTCGGGACCCAACCATGACTCAACACCAGAAAGTAATCGTACTTATTAGAATTTTTCCATCGAAGTAGAATTCTGAGCGTAGTGAGTAGCCTCGTCTCGTCAATAACTAATAAGCTAATGACGTAAGTAATAAAACCTTAAGACTTACACTTTCTTTTCATTTTGATAATACCTATGGATTGTGGATATATACTCGTACTTAGTACGGGTTGTGGATTAGTGATGGAAATTAAAATTCGTTTTTTTTTTATTCCACGTCAAACAAGCATAAGCAGTCAACGTAGCCTATGGACGCCTGCAACTACAATTGTGATTACAATTGCAATTGAATTTAGAGATGTTGTGTAGTAAGAATTATAATATAGAAAACAGGAGGTAGTGTAGGTACTCACTTTCAAGATAAAAATAGCGCCTTAAATCTCGCATGAACTTGAGCCAGTCGCCCACTTTCTTATTGTAAGGTTTTTTGTCTATATTCGCTTGCATTTCTCTCTCTAAATATACCCATACCGGTTCTTTCTTTGTTGGTCCGTAAAATGTCTGGAATTAAATTATTTTTTGGAGGTGTGAGAAGTGAGTTTGGCTACTTCGGTAAATTTATATTCTCTGAAAGGGCACATTTGAAATAGAGATTGAGAAATTGTATTAATTTAATTATTGATATGATGGATAGGTGCTTAGTTGCCCATCACCATCAAATAAAACCATGCAACGATGCTCTTGTAAATTCCACTAATTACCCATGTAACCTTATGTCATGTAGGTACCTAATAGTTTTTGGAGTAAGATTTCTGTTTTCAAAAATCGAGCACATGTCGGAATTTACAATCGCAGCGACGCAGTGAATTTTTTATTAGCTCCTACTTGATGGGTATTCTTGATGCCCACAATTAGTACCTTACCTGGGTAAGTAGAGTAGGTACCTATTTATTTACGTACTCGTAGATTCAACTTTTTCTATGTTTCCCACAGATTTAGGATGTTTCCTGTCAGCCAGGGATCGGAAACCGGTATTTTTTGTATGGGAACGAAAACGGTATTTTTTCGTTCTTTGTTAATTATTCCCTTTCTAATTGGGCAATCTAATAATACGAAGTCGTTATCTAAAAACACAACCGAGTCCTATATTTAGAGTATAAAATAAACCGAAATATATGTTTATTTCAAAGTTTTTCCAAAAAACCGGTTCCGATCCCTGCTGTCAGCAACGGTATACGACCACATACCTACCTACTGCTACTGGCTACGGCGTGCTACGCAGCTGTTTTTGTAGGTGTAAGGTTGTCGCATATCTAAAAAGCTTAGCACCAGATCAACACCGCCCTAACTCATTGGCTCGCCGACAACTAGGCGTCAATCATACGTACATATCGGAAGCGTCAACACCACGGAAATGTAAGCAGGGCTGGGTGATACGCCGCCGTGTCGACGCTGAGACGCAAGGTGCAGTTAGGATAACTTCGCTAACACAATATAACATTATTTTACCCGAATATCGTACCAAGCACGCACAATCGGGGATCCAGGTAATACTGGGCCCCTACCGGGAAAATCGAATTTCGTCAATTGCGGGCATTTTTCTGTAACTCTAATTACATCTTAGTAAGAGTAAAAGAGAAAGATCCCCGCAATTTGCGAATTTCGGTTTTCGCGGTAAGCCCCCTGGTCTAAATGTGTGAACGCGATAAGTTCGCATTTGTAATTAGAAACAATAAAAAATGAATACATACCTTTTTTGCTAAGAAATATTTGCTAAATTCAATAGCTTTACTCTTGTCTGATTTAGGCATGTTTATTGATTATTTTATCACAGCTAATTTAAAATTATAACAAAAATTTTGAATTTCTTATATTAGAGCTATATTACATTCTGAATCTATATGTCAAAGTAAAATACATTTTTATGAGATTTGATAGGTTTTGGACCAAGGACATCTAGCCAGTTTTAAGAAAATCATGTTCAAAGAGTACCTATGTGTGAAGTTTACTCTTTGGTAAACTGTTAGCAACATTAAAAATAAACTAAATGTTCTTTATTTAAAAACTATGACATTATTGATTTTTGTTACTATAGAAACACTCTTCATAATACCTTCGAAATGTAACGTGCTCCCATTATTTCAGCTGAAATAAATCTTTATTTTCCTAATACATTTCTTCTCGCCGACGGCGCAATTAAAGAAGAAGAAATGTAATATTATCGTTTTTTTCTTTCGCCGTCTTGCAAGGCTGAGCGGCGCAATACGAAGAAAAACGCAAGATTCAAGGCTCCGCCATATGGTCCTTCAACGGAAAAGATCAGCGCCGAAGATGGAATCACGCAGTAAATTACATTGAAGGTCAGAAATCATTCTTTATCTCGTCGACTTGAATGAAGAGCCGAGCGGCGCTATATAAAAGGATAAAGAATGCAGTAATACATTTTTTCTCGCCAACGGCGCAATTAAAGAAGAAGAATTGTAATATATCGTTTTTTCTTTCGTCGTCTTGCAAGACTGAGCGGCGCAATACGAAGAAAAACGCAAGATACATATAACGCAATGATGCACCAACTAGCGCTATCATGAAAGCGCGTGCAAGCAACATTTAAATCGTTTCGTCTACATTGTGGTAAACGTGCAATCTTGAACGCATCCCTTCGTGCTCGTGCGGGCGGCAGCATTGCGCAGTCCTCGAGTGCGACTAGCTCCTCGACCAATCGCAGCGCCGTACGTGAACGCCGGGAACGCAACACACTGCGCTTCAACTCACAGCCACTGACGTGACGACGCCATTATCCGTTTCGTGTTTGAACTATTTAATTTCTTTACCGAAAAACATATTTAGTAAATTAGTTGTGTATTGGTGTATTCCAGTAGTGTGAAATTGTAATATTTAAGTGTATTAGTGATTGTTTAAGGCATTTTATACAAAATTGTAATCGTAAAAATGTCAGAGGCTGAACAGAAAGAAGCCATAGCGGCGCGAGGTCGCGCTAAAGCCTCTATCACGCGCTTGAAAAACAGCCTTGACCGCGAAGCGCTCATAAATTCACCGATAGAATTAGTAACAGTAAAAAGGGCTAGACTTTTGGATGCCTTTTCTGACTACGAACGCCTTACTAGCAAGGTTGCCTCCCTTTTTTCTTCCCCACCAGCTACCCTCGCCAGCGATGACGAGGAGGTGGAAGATAACTACATTTTGTTGGTAGCGCAGCTAGATAGCATCATAAATGTTATCCGCCAAAGGGACAATCCTCAAGTGAACGCCACAAGCAGCAGCGCAACTGGAGTAAGTGTAAAGTCGGAGAACCTCAAACTGCCTCGGATCGTGATAAAAACATTCACAGGTAAATACACAGAATATTACGAATTTATAAACATGTTCACAGCCATGATCGATAAGTGTACTTCTTTTTCAGCAGTGCAAAAGCTATATTATCTTAAAGGTTTTTTAAGCGATGAACCGCTCGATTTAATAAAAAATCTACCATTAGAAGACAACAGCTACCCAGAAGCATTGTGCTTGCTGAAAGAACGATACGATAATAAAGTTCGAATTACCCAAGAACATGTAAATACACTGCTAGATATGCCTACAATCACGCGATCTAATGTCACTAATTTACGAAATTTTATTTCAGTTGTAAAACAGCATCTTGCTGCTCTGCGAAACTTGGGTGAGCCTGTAGATAAGTGGGATGCCATAATCATTTGCATCCTATCTAAGAAGATCGACCTGCCTACCTACAGAGCATTTCAACTGGAGCGAAATAACAATGAGTCACCCACGGTAAAGGAATTCCTAGGATACGTGGAAAAACGTGCCCTAGCATTCGAGAACACTGACGTACAGAAGGGGCCTTCGCAGAGCTTTGTCAGTCATTCTATAACTGCACAAGCAAAGCCGTCAGCGCATCAGCCTCCGCTGCAATGTTTATATTGTAAGTCTGCACATAGAATATATAGTTGCCCGAGTTTTAAATTAGCTTCTGCTCAAAAACGCATCGAGTT
The DNA here is from genome assembly GCF_033807575.1 of Cydia pomonella. NCBI lineage: Eukaryota > Metazoa > Arthropoda > Insecta > Lepidoptera > Tortricidae > Cydia > Cydia pomonella. The sequence continues at coordinate 3,188 of NW_026907791.1, read as the reverse complement.
CGCTTCAGCAAACAACTTATGCAAAATTTGTTTGTTGCAACACAAGCGCAAATGTAAATTTCATTTTCGGTGTGAGGTGTGCAAGCTACAGCATAACAGCTTGTTGCATCAAGACGAGTCTCCTACTCCTGTAACTTTGTCTGCAACATCGAGTCTAACGCATATACTCTTGCCTTCTGCTCGTGTGAAACTAATTACCAGGACAGGGTTAGCTATATATTGCAAAGCTTTATTAGACGGTTGTTCACAAGCATCGTTTATAACACAAAAGATTGCAGACATATTGGGGTTACCAATGCAAAACACTAACTCTAAAATAACTGGTATCAAGAATACTAAGCATGCGATTGACAAATGCATAAATCTTGATGTGCATTCTGCTGTTTATCCATTCAAAGTAAATGTCAATTGCCATGTTGTTGATAAAATAACAACAAAACTTCCACAAATTCCTATTGACATCTCGCACATTGCATTGCCTACTAATTGCAAATTGGCCGATGAAGACTTTAATAAGCCTGGTGATGTGGATTTATTGCTAGATGCTGGTATCTTCTTCCAGATTCTCCTGACACAGCCGGAGTCCAATAATGGAAACCTAGCAACCTTCCAGCCTACAGTGACTGCAGGCAGTGCAAGTACTTTAGCACCGAGCATTACAACCTCGAGTGCTGCAACTACGAGTACTTCAATAGCATGTGCCGCTACATCACAAGGACCTACGCTTGTGCAGACAGCATTTGGCGTAATCATTGCCGGCCGCACGCAGCTACCTGCAAGAAATTCTGATCAGGTCACATCTTTGTTTTGTAGTAAATGCAATGACAATTTAAGCGAACAGTTAAGTGCATTTTGGGAAACTGAAAAAGTACCTGAAATTTTTCCAGAAAAATTACCAGAGCAAGATTACTGTGAAAAGCTTTTTAGGGAAACCACAAAGCTAGTGGATAATAAATATGAGGTCTCACTGCCCACCAAGGTCCCTTTAGAGCAAATCAACTCTGAGTTAGGGGAATCTTTTCACTTAGCACTCAATAGGTTTCTTAATCTAGAAAAGAGGTTACACATGCCAAAAAATCAAGCTCTTTTCACTGAATACAAAAAATTTATAGATCAATATGTTGATTTAAATCATGGAGAATACATTGACATAAATAAATATGATTTAACTAAAGATCCTGTGAACTTTGTCCCTCATCACCCCGTGATTCGCTTAGAAGCACGGACTACAAAGCTCCGTTGTGTTTTTGACGCTTCAATGCGCACAAATAAGAAAGTTTCTTTGAATGATATGCTTCTAAATGGCCCTGTGGTGCAGAGAGATCTGTTTGACATACTAATATTGTTCAGAGCTGACAAACTCTTTTTTATTTGTGACAAAATCAATGTTCCGCTGTGTTAATTTAAATCCAGCTCAACGATCACTACAAAACATTCTTTGGCGAGAGTCCAAAAATAATGACATAAGGTGTATTCAACTTAACACGGTAACTTACGGCATGAAACCAAGTTCCTGGTTAGCCACAAAATGTCTTAGTGATCTTGCAGAAAGAAATGAACATTCTATGCCATTGGCAGCGTCAGCTATAAGAAACAACACATATGTTGACGATATTCTAGTATCTTGCAGCTCTGAACAAGAACTAGCACAAACGCAATCACAGTTGGTCAATATGCTCAATCTGGGAAGTTTTCACTTGCACAAATGGGCCTCGAATTGCATGCCAGTCTTAGAGAGTGTACCCAAAGAAAGTCACTACTTAGGAGAAGTAGATCTCCAAAAAGATCATGCCTTTGTGAAGACGCTAGGCATTCACCTAGATGTCAAGTCTGATGTCTTCAAAAGCACACGCCCTGAGCCATACAATAGTTCAAACGATTGTAAACGCGACATTTTGAGCTATATAAGCAAATTTTACGATCCATTAGGTCTAATAGGTCCTGTTTTCGTTCGCGCAAAGGTTATTATGCAAATGTTATGGGCAGCTCATGATCTGAATTGGGATTCCACTCCTCCAGATAACATTCGTAAAGTATGGACTGACTTTATTGATGATCTCTCTCTGATGGAGCCAGTAGTCATACCGCGTTGTGTCAAGTCAGAGCAAACAGTGGCCAATCAGCTGATTGGATTCGCTGATGCCTCGTCAGTGGCCTATGGCTGCTGTTTGTACTTGCGCACAATAGATGAGCATGATAATGTACGTACTGAGCTATTATGTTCAAAGTCTCGAATTAGTCCATGTAAGAAATTACTTAGTACTGCAAGACTTGAATTGAATGCTAGCTTGCTCTTATCTGGTCTAGTAAAACGGGTTCATGACACTCTGACAATAAAATTAGACATTCATGAAATCCATCTCTTCTCTGACAGTCAAATAGTGCTGGCATGGCTAAAGACAGACGTTGCAAAATTGATGACATACGTCGCAAATAGGGTCCGAGCCATCAAAGAGTTGACAGATGGCTATCATTGGCATTATGTAAACACTAATGACAATGCGGCGGATTGCCTCAGCAGGGGTCTCTTGCCTCAAGATATCGCAGGCCACGCCATATGGTGGCGGGGCCCGATATTCCTGCATAATAAAAATTATATTTTTTCAGAAGAATCACCCATGCCTACCGATTTGCCAGAACTGAAACCTGATCATACTAGTGCTCTGTGCCTTACAACCACGACGCACGACCCTGATCTCTTTCAAATAATAAAAAAGTTCTCTACTATAGCGAAAATGACTCGTGTTCTTGCATATATCCTTAGGTTTTGCAATAATGTTAAACCAACTTCTGAGAATCTTAAAGGCTTCTTAACTATAGTCGAACTCAACAAGGCCCTCATGTTAATAGTCAAACATGAGCAAGCTCAATTCTTTTCAGATGACTTAAGTATGTTGCGATCTGGCAAGCAGCTTAAAGGTAATTTAAAACCACTAACTCCCTTCCTTGATGGTGAAGGCATCATACGAGTTGGTGGTCGATTGCAAAATGCGTTGCTTCCTTATGCTGCACAGCATCCGGCAATATTGCCAAAACAGTCGCCTATAACAAACTTGCTTATAAGAAATGAACATATATGTTTACTACATGCAGGACAAAAGTTAGTCTTGTGTTCTCTAAGGCAAAGGTTCTGGATAGTAGATGGTTTACGTACTGTAAAAAAGATTATACATAAGTGTATAATATGT